>NC_140579.1:101406279-101648779 GCF_964204655.1 Triturus cristatus | reverse complement strand
CTCTTCCAACTACAACCCAGAGGAAAGTGACCAGGAGGCTCCTCTAGCCTCCACAGCCTCCTGTCCCCGAACAAAGAGCTCAGCTAGGACCGTGAGCAAGGTCAGCACCGAAACATGCACCAGGCCTCCAAAGAGGCCGTCAAGTTGCGAAAGAACACAGCCTTTAGACCTCCACCTTCCTCGAGCTCTGAGCAGCACCAGCCAACGATTTCTGACCATACTACTCCCATCCATCTGCACCGAAAATACTTCACTGGCCTTCAAGGACGAAGACCCTTTCGATGCTGGAATCCAGTCCAAACCTAGCTTCAAAGTCACCTTCGGTGCTGAAAACACCATTGTCATCAAACTCCTTCAGGTCCAAAGGCTCCATCAGTGTCAACATTGGCATCAGTGGTCTATAACAGCTCGGAGCAGCCCATTTTTCAGCAGCTTCCCCAGATGAGGACGATCTCCACAACACGTATCTCAAGCCCACAGAGGCTTTGCCTCCAAAGAGAAAGTTGACCTTCGAGTAAGAGCTTGCTTTGGAACCACCCCTACACTTTACTTCGGCTACATTTAGTAGTTACAGCTGCGTAGATGCAAAATAGTGAACATTCCTCCCTGTTGCACATATCTGTTGTTAAAGTGTTCATTGAAGGCCGTAAAAGGGTCATCCTTCCCAGGGTTCCCCCTGCCCCAGCATGGAATCTTATCATAGTCCTCACCAAAATCATTGTATCTCTCTTTCAATCCTTGCACTTTTGCCCTCTCCAGTCCCTTTTCTGGAAAGTAGCATTTCTGGTGGCCGTAAGTCTCCTAGATGTATTAGTGAGTTACAGGCCCTCGCACTCCAAGAACACTTCATTCAGGTTCACAAAAATAAGTAGTACTCATAGCTCACCCAAAGTTCCTCCGAAAGCTGTTTTCCCCTTTTCATGTCGACCATACCATAGAGCTCCCAGGCTTCTTCCTTCAACCAGACTCTGTAGCAGAGAAAGCCCTACAAACCTTAGATATCAAACCTGCTGCCATGTATTACCGGCTCTTCGCAAACTGTCTAATTGTTGATAGCCTTTGCTAAACCTCTTAAGGGCCTCTCTGTATCCAAAGCCGGCATCACCAGACGGATAGTCAGATGCCTTCAGACATGTTATCACAAAGTTAAGAGTCCTCCCTGCTACACCAAGGGTGTGTTCTACACGAAAGAAGGTAGCAACCATGGTTTCTTGGGAAATATTCCCTTAGCTGAGATATGTAAAGCTGCCACTTGGTCAACCCCACACACCTCCGCTTAGTATTATGGTGTGGATATCTTAGCAAGGCAACAAGCTATTGTTGGCCGCTTGGAGGGGATACTGCTTTACAGCCAATGCAGAGCATGTGTACCTACAGCATCGCATGCTTAAAACGGAAAATGTCACTTTCCCTGTAAGCATATGTTTATAGCCTGTAGTGCTGTAGATTCACATGCGCTCAGCCTGCTTCCCAGAAGAGTGCCGCTTTGATCACAGATCTCTTCCTTTATTAACTAGCTTCATTTTACAATTCTCATGTGCACCATACTGTGTTTACTCATCACTCCATACTACTCACACCCGCTGTGCGAAAACAATCTAATATGGATTTCAGTGCCTATGTAGATTGCCAACTAAGAGAGGATTCACTATGTACCTCGTGACTCAAAAGATTTTTGAAAAAAACACAACTTGAAAACGTCCGAGCCCAACATTAGATGGCAGGAGTACGCAGAACATGTGAATCTACAGCACTACACACAACAAGCAGATGCTTACGGTGTAAGTTGCACGTTCCATCCAAGCCATCCTTTTTTCTTTGTCATTGTGTTAACATTCCTACTGTGTTTTGTCTTTTGTAAATACTTGCACAAACTCCTCTTTAAGCAGGGTTTTTGGTGGGCCTTCTGCTGTACATCATGGGATGTGTTGCCTTGTTTAGATGTCCCTGTTTCCTTTCCATCCTCCTCATAGGGCCAGGGACGTTGTCTGCAGATTATCATTTTGTGATCTAATGTTCTTGTATTCTCCCATCTCTCTCTCTGCAGTGCTCTCAGATGAAGCCTGGAAGGATGGCCTAATGAAGGAGGGCTCAGCGGCGTCTCCGTGGTGCCTTTATGCATGTAAAACCCCTCAACCCCCTTCACACTTACTTCACTTACCTTGTCTCCTTCCTCATGTCCACTCCCACCACATGTATGTGCACCCCAAAGTACTAGTTCCTTACTGTGCACCCCTCAGGCCCCTGGGGACTGTTCTCATCAGACTGGTCGCAGATGGGCGCTACCACTCATGCGGGGTGCACGGTTTTAGCGCATCTCCTGTGTTCCCCCTCTTCACCCACTTGCAAAGGTGGTTTAACCCTTGCTGGACTACCCTACCTCAGTTAAACCTGGTGCAGGCTGCTGCAAACCCTTGTGGCCTCTCTTTTCTGAAGACCCCAATCTGTCTGTTCCTAAAGACTTCCCCTTCTCTCTGTCCCAGAACTGGGGTGGGCGGCAGGATTTCCTTTTTTTCAAACTATACATAGTGTGCTAACCATTTGGGTATTAAATGCCTCCATCTGCTGTGGCTGCCAATGGACTCGGGAGTGCAGGGGTGTATGAACAAGAAGGAATGACGAATCCCACACAATGTCTGCCCCAAAAACGCGTTAATTCTCGCCATTTTAAGGCTCACCTACCCAGAAGCCTGTGGCAGGGACCAAGACTAAGAAAACTGGGCATGCTTCATCACTGGGACCCATGCCGCCTTGGGGGGGGGGGGGCACTCAAAGGATCCGATGGGGCTGGATGGGGCTGTCACCCTTCAGGACCACAGGACCCTCCCCGCAAGTCTAGTAACTACCATAACTGGCCCACGGCGACCCTTTCCACAAGCCCAAGCATCCCCTATCAGCCCCCTCTGTGCAAAAGCAACCACTGTGTACAGGCACACCTCTGCACCCACTGCCCTAAGGTCACATGGCACCCACTGCCCTAAGGTCACATGACACCTAGCACGCCTGCCCTTATTACAAGGTGAATTTGTGCTTTTATTATTCTGATGTTTTTTTTCCACTACTTCTGCCTTTGGAGCCATACAATTTAGCTGACGGATCAAAAGAAGGCTGGGATATTTCTGACTTGCTTGCTGTTATGACCTCACCCTAATATCATACACACACCTCCAGGCCTTCTCATCAACCAAGGTTTGGGCTTCATGGATTGTAAAAGCTGCAGCCTGCATTCCTACTTTGCCTTCTCATTTAATTGGCTGATTTGGGGCGCTGACCACTCCTATCCATGCCCCTCCCCCCCCCCCCCCCCGCCCCCAATACGCCTTTCAGCCAGGGGTAAATCACTCGCCGCCCCATTTCAATCAACCCCTTTTCCATCTAGGTATAAGGCCTGGGTGTGGGGGTGGGTGTGTGTGGGGGGGGGAGTCATCTCAACGTCCTCCTCCTACCTTGTGGCCAGGGGCGTGCTTGTTACTGCTGGAATCTCTGCCTGCCTGCCTTACACGGAGCATCCACCAGAGGGCGCCGCTGCGGTTATGAAGCTGGAAGGAGCCTCCATTTTAAAGGAACGTTACATGTATCAGTCTTTTATATTATTGTATATGACTATACTTTGTGTTAGGATTATTGTTGTTCAACATAATGCATAGTGTGCTAGATTTACTGAGTATAAAATGGAGAGATGAAAAAACAGAATTCTCGAAATGTTTTATTTTTTGCGTATTTATATAGCGCGAACTCGACCCGAAAGTATTGGAGCGCTTTACATGAGCACCGTGTTTACATTACACATTCAGGAACGGGGAGATTAAGTGACTTGCCCAGAATCACAGGATGTGACGCGACCTCGAGGCTCGAACCTTGGTTTCGTGCACCAAAGTTGTCAGTTTCAGCCGAGGGACCACATCCTCTCCCCTGAGTCAAATGTTGACTGCGGGCCCGAGGATCTGCCCTTACTCTGCCCTCTAGAGTTCACGTCTGAGTTTGAGCCTTTTGCTGACACTTTGGAGAAGAGGGGTACAGAACGGTGGGAAAGGTCAGGTGGCAGCACCTGTATGATTTAGTGTAAATAGGATTCAGTGGGTGCAAATTTGTGTAAGTATGAGTAAGTAGAAGTAACTGTAGGACTAAGAGTAAATAGAGATGTGAAATATGATTAAGCGTAAGTAGGATTAAGTGAAGGGTTATGGGTAGAGTAAGAGTGATGACAGAAAGGATGAAAGATAATGAGGGAGAATATGAAAGGTGCAAATATATAGACTGGTTTATTAACATTCTTGCTTTCTGAAAAGTGCTTGAAAATGCACCATTTGCCCGCTCCTTTTTCTAAATTTTCTCGGGGGAGAATCTCCCTGAAACCGCCTTAATAGTGTGGCGCTCGCTTGCTACGCTTGCTCGCTACATTGCGATGCCTGTGCATTTTACGCCACACCTCTTTCAAATGTCACCAGCCGCCACTGGGTAGTAATAATGCAGCTAAGAGCTACATTTCGATATGCTATTATTGCAACATAAACCAAAGCCTTTAACTCCCAGCCCTTAATTTGCATAACATTGATTTCCAGGCCTCACATAAAAACGAAAAGCAAACAACACGTTACAAGTGCGTAAGCATGCACTCCAAAACAGTTTTTAACAACCACACGTCAGACAGTTTATGTGGCAACTTGAAATGCTCCTCTGTAATACATTATTTTTAATGTATGAGCACATAGATCAAACATTACATCTTTTCATAACCCAGAAAAAAAAAATTAAGAACATATGACTTCGTCACATCATATCCCTGTGTAGCTGATTTGCTACAATCATGCAACTGAAAGCTAAAATAATCTATTCCGTTATTTCAAAATAATGCAAAGCCTTTTCTCACTAGCCCTTAATTTGAAAACATTAAATGCCGGGGCTTATAATCAAATCCCCCCCAAAAACGGGACACCTGCGAAAACAAGCCAAAATGTATATACCCCTTTTTAATATAAACTTTACAATACATGAACTAAATACAAGCTAACCCGTGGCAGGCCGACACAATAAAAGCGGACGATTTAAAACATTTAGCTTTGCCACACACTATCCCTATTCAGCTGAAGGCTGCATTAATATAGTCCGCTAATGTAACATACAGCACATAAAATTACGTGGTTCACATGAAAACATAAAAAACAAATTCCACATACTATCACTGTTTTTATGCATTTAATTATTATGCAGCCATAATCTACATTAGGACATCGGTAAACAACGTCACTTGTGCTCGCAAAAGCTAAAACTGTTTGTAATACCCGCTCAAAGTGCATCCAAGCAAACGGAGATGGCTCCAAAATAAAAGTGTGAAGTGGAGACAGACAGCAGACTAAAGAGAGACCATACAACACACTACACAAAGGCCACACAAAATCGTTATACACATTGTGTCCACATCACTTAATAATTCACAAACTGTTAAACTGCACGCCCGCTGTGCATTTAAGTAGACGAAAATGGCAGCCAAAGAATGTAAAGTAAATGTAGACAACAGACTAAACAGAGGCCACACATAACCATCATACTCGTTGCGTGAACATAAGTTAAAAATGTACAAAGTGTTTGTAAGGCGCGCTGGATTTGCAGAAAAGCACATGGTGATCCTAGCTGAACCTAAATACCTTTGCTCAATTTACATTAAAGTACCCAAAGATCGCAGCCAAACGTAAATACCTTCATTAATAAAGCAAACAAAATCCACTGCAAAATCCGAATGCACAAAAAGTGCATATAAAAAATAAGAGCAGCCAAACGTAAATACCAAGAGTAATGAAAAACAAATGGAATCATTGAAAAAATGCACGCTCAATGTGCATTAAAGTAAACGGCGATCACAGCCGAACTACAATACCTTCACTTAATTTGGATTAAATTAAACAGAGATCGCAGCTGAACGTGAATACCTTCGATAATAAAGCAAATGAAATCCATCTAAAAAATGCACGCTCGTTTTGCATGAAAGGAGACAAAGATCGCAGCACAAAGTAAATACCTTCGATAATAAAGCAAACAAAATCCATAGCAAAATTCAAAACAAAAAAGTGCATAAAAAAATAACGCCAACTGAACAGAAATACATTCGGTAAAAAAGAAAAAAAACAATAAAAAAATGCGCGCTTAATTTGCATTAAAGTACATGGAGATCGCAGCCGAACTTAAACACCTTCCCTCTATTTGCATTAAATTAGATAAAGATCGCAGCCAAACATAAATACCTTCGAAAATAAAGCAAACAAAATCCTTCACAAAAATGCACTCTCGGTTTGCATTAAAGTAAACAAAGATCGCAGACAAATGTAAATTCCTTGCTGGATTTGCATTCCAGTAAACAAAAGTACAGCTGAACGTAAATCCCTTTGCTAATAAAGCAAACAAAATCCATCAGAAAAATGCGCGCTCGGTTTGCACTGAAGTAAACAAATATCGCAGCCAAACGTAAATACCTTCGCTGGATTTACATTAAAGTAAACGAAGATCACAGCTGAGTGTAAATCCCTTTTACAAACAAAATCCATAAGGAAAGTGGAAAGCAAACAAAGTGCATAAAAAAAGAACACAAAATGCAATGCCTTCGGATGCCTTCGGAAGCAAACCAAAACAAAGCCAGAAAAGAAGTCCAAGGAAACCACCATTTATATTTCAAACAATGACATAATACGAGTAAAGGGGCCAATAGCTATAGGCGTGAACAAGTCTCAAAAGGAGGGACTTTAGAACACATTTCACCAACCACTAGTCAGGCGGTTTAAGTGACACGCGAAAAAATGAATGGAAAGTCTGGGAAAAATAGAGGCGGTTACAAACTTCGCATAGTATATACAGCGTCTCTCAACGAGACAGCGCATGCGCTGCCTAGGTGAGACCTAAAAATCACATCTGGCATGCAGTCTTCGGGTCATAAAGCGGCAGGAGACGCGCACCTTCTCAACTCATCAGCGGGAAGCGCATTGCTACGATCCTCTACGCGCCGATCAATCTGAAAATGCACTTTTTGAAAGCAATAAAAACAACCTGAATACTGCCGCCAGTAAATGATCCAATCCCGGTGGACGGGGCCAAAAGGAGACAAGGCGGCAACAAGGAGGGACTAAGAAACCTCCTTTACAATCAGAAGCCAGCGTTTTGCATGGAAGATGATGCTACCCAATTGGAGCTTCAACTCCGCCTCTGAGAGCCTCTTGGATCTGTATTGATTCCAAGAGGCTCTCGAATGCCAAGAGCAGCGCATGCGCTGCTTTCGACAGCCGAGACCTAAAAAGCACTATGACGAGTCAATAGCTGGGTACATCATAGCACTTGTTTTTAAACAAACTTTCAGCAGTGCTGCTGCTATGCAACCTAGGTAAAAACACTGACAAAAGCCATTTCTGGCACAGGCAAGGCCTATTGGCTTTGCCAAAGCTTGTTATCTGACTTTAAAATCCTTGCAACTTTTCATACTTGTACATATTGGCAGTAAGTTGAAACCTGCGACGGTTTGGTTAGCTTCGGCACTAATGCCTTGACTTGCACATGCCACCATTTTAAAACAAGAAAGTGAGAGATTCCGAAAAAATAGGGGGGTTGGGGGGCTTAATTGTCCCCATTGAAGTACATTTATGAAGCAATGACAATTTTAGGGGGGGTGACAGGTAAAACTAAGCCATTTTGACTTAAGAATCGGGAGTTTCCCGCCGGAGTCAGGTATGTGGGCATGTGTGCTTGAGGCTGTTAGGGTTTCCTCAACTCTGCCCCCCGCCCGAAGTGTAAAGTCCTCTGGTTTTTTTCACAATCATAAGCAGCCCCCAGACGCCCCCTGTGCCAGCCTCCATCACCGCCCGTCCCTCTTCCCGGACAGCAGGCACCTTTCTTCCCGTCCATGCCACCCCTCGGCCCCATGCCCTGGCCCCGCGCCCATGTCCCGGCGCCTGTGTTTGCCCTCTCTTATCGGTGCGCGGTGTTTACAGATCCACGCTGTGCGGCATGATGCCAGGTTTCTGTGGTGGGGGTGTGTGGGCGGCCCCCACCGAGCTGGTGGACGGACGCGGCGGAGCGCCAGCATTTACGAAGAGGAGAGGGTGAAGCACGCGGCAGCCGCCGACCCTGGTCTCCGCCTTCCCGCCATGTGGCCCCCCTGCGCCCTCTTGCTGGGTGCGCTGCTCACGACAGGTGCGCAAGGTGAGAGGCCGATCTTTAGGGGGACCCCAGAATTCGGGTCCCACGTGGTGGGGGGGAGGGGGGGGGGCTCAGTGAGCAGAATGGAGCGCAATGCATTGGGCAACAGTACCATCTATTAATTATAGCGCTTAGAAACAACAGAAGAGAGGCGTCAGGACTATTTACAATTATTGAATTATTATTGTTGATGTTAGAAGAGCCGGCTATCCGGCCTGGGGGGCTGGTGACCCGGCCATAGCGTGGGCTGGGTAATTACTACCCCTCCAGGCCTGGTCGCTGGCTCTTCTAACATTAACAATAAGTACTTTGGAGGGCTTTGGAGTATTTTTTGATAGTTAGTGCGTGGGTACTATGAGGAGCTAAGGCAGATGCGCAGAGTCATTGCTGAGCTGTAAGGCCAGGACAGCCATGGTAAATAAATAAATATAAAGGTATGCAAGCATGCGAGTGGCAAAGTAGCTGATAACCTCACAAGCATATTAAGGTTTTCAAATCTTCCATTTGAAATTCATTTCCCCAACATTCCTACAGGGATTGCCACTTGTAAAGACATCACACATCTTATTCCTGCTTGCATAATGTCGCTGGCTCGATATGCTTTGAAGTGCATCACTTGGTGAAAAGCTGCCCCTCGATTGGCTGCCATGAACTTATAAACAGGAGATGGCTGTAAGTCACAATATCTGGACAAGGGCCATATTTAGGCTGTTCCTGCCCAACAGGGCAAGCTGTGTAGTTGCAAAAGACCTATTGTGGGTTTACCCCGGTGTTTACAACTCGCCCACTGCCTACTATTTGTTGGCTTTACTGTCACTCTCGTTTGCTTGCTTCTTATTCAAGGGCTCTCTTTGTCCCAGCTGGCCCATCTTGTGCTTGTCCCTCCCCTGGAGCATAGTCTTTTTGCTGTCTCTCTGACTGGTTAGCTTCTATCCTTCCACAGCTCACTTTTGAGAACATTTTTTTCCTTTTTTGCTTAAGCACGCTAAGATAGTGCATGTGTTTTCCAACTGTCCCTCATGTTGTGCTTCCTCCTAGCTCCATGTTGCTCCCCATAATTGCAAGCCCTCTAAAGTGTTCTCCCTCAAACCAAACTCCCTGCCTTCCTTATGACCCTCAGTTGCTTTCTCACTTATGCTTCTCCACTGCCCCCCCCCCCCCCCGGTTTCTCTCCATGTGCAGGTTTTGCCCTCACCCTAACTACTCTCCGTTTCTACCCCCATCCTCTCCTCCATTGCAATCCAAACCCACTGGGTGGGGTGAAGGACCAGGCAGCAAATTAGTGCCACCCCCTTCACCTAAAGAGCGTTTTCCTGTTACTACTTTTCAATTTTTTTTAATTTACCAAACCATCTCAGAACAGTTCAAAGGAAAAATGGCACCCACATGATGTTGTGGCTGCACATGCATAATTGCCTTTTTAAAATGTTGGCCAAGCTGCACAGCATTCCAGAAAGCACTGGCAAAGCTAATGTGTCCCAAAGGCAAGACCTGTAGGCTTTGCCAAAGCTTGTTCATTTTTGGTGCATTTGCCTGTGACTGTCGCCCCCTTCCAGTGTATTAAGGATTCATTTCTGCTTCCTCAAGTGTTTCTATTCTCCCAGAGCACAGCCCCCTTTTCTTTTCTCAATAGAAGCTGCGCACGGGCCCACTTGCAATTGCTTGGAATTCACAAACTGCTTCCAGCCAGATACGTGGATTCACCGTCGCCAGTTGTTCCAGCAGAAGTCCAGAGAAACCCTCAGTGCTAAATACCACACAAGGGATGGGAAGGGGATGTAAAAGGTGTGTTTGGCTTTGTACATTAGTGCACCCCACAAACACGTCTGCTTGCGAGCATTCACAGATCAAACACTCAGAGGAACCCCCTGTGCGCGGGGCGGGAAGGAGGTGTGAAAAGGCGGGATTTGCCGCGTCATTTCTGCTCACAAATATGTACGTCCATGGGCGCTCACGAACAGAAACCTGATCACTCTCTGATCCTGGACACGGGTGGACATTCACTCCAGGCACAGGCTGTTGTAATCCCCTCGCCACAATGGGAAGGGAACAGATCGCCCCGGATTTGCTGGGAGTTTAGGGAAATGGCTTGCTCCAATGTTGAAATATCTTCTCCTTGGAGAAAGAAAATCACATGTGCTTCGTTTCCACACAGGACCTTGTGGGGTGCATCACGTGACCCTCCCAATAGTAGGCTTAGAATCCTGCTTCTGTGGCAGCTTCCCAGAGCTACTACTGGGAACGCTTATGAAATCCCACAAGTAATACATCTGCAGCGGTGAGTAGGGGCACTCCTGCGGCTACAGAATTAGTACTTTTTTCGTGAATAATCGTTTACAACAGAGAGGAAGTGGAGGCAGAGATCTGGACCTGTTCCGCGAAAGGACAGAGTACACTAATAACTACTTTAAAAAGCTATGAGCAGAACATTACTCAACGTCCCAGTTTTCCACTTGACACCTATGAGCAAAATTAAGATTTTCTAGGGACACTGCTGAAAAATATAAGAAGAATGAGGAACAGCGATATAGTGTGACTCCTATCTTGCATGGCTAGTGTTGCGATATAGTGTGACTCCTATCTTGCATGGCTAGTGTTGCGATATAGTGTGACTCCTATCTTGCATGGCTAGTGTTGCGATATAGTTTGACTCCGATCTTGCATGGCTAGTGTTGCGATATAGTTTGACTCCGATCTTGCATGGCTAGTGTTGCGATATTATTTGACTCCTATCTTGCATGGCTAGTGTTGCGATATAGTGTGACTCCTATCTTGCATGGCTAGTGTTGCGATATAGTGTGACTCCTATCTTGCATGGCTAGTGTTGCGATATAGTTTGACTCCGATCTTGCATGGCTAGTGTTGCGATATTATTTGACTCCGATCTTGCATGGCTAGTGTTGCGATATAGTGTGACTCCGATCTTGCATGGCTAGTGTTGCGATATAGTGTGACTCTGATCTTGCATGGCTAGTGTTGCGATATAGTGTGACTCCTATCTTGCATGGCTACTGTTGCGATATAGTGTGACTCCTATCTTGCATGGCTACTGTTGCGATATAGTGTGACTCCTATCTTGCATGGCTAGTGTTGCGATATAGTGTGACTCCGATCTTGCATGGCTAGTGTTGCGATATAGTTTGACTCCGATCTTGCATGGCTAGTGTTGCGATATAGTTTGACTCCGATCTTGCATGGCTAGTGTTGCGATATAGTTTGACTCCGATCTTGCATGGCTAGTGTTGCGATATTATTTGACTCTGATGTTGCATGGCTAGTGTTATAGTGTATCCTGAAGTGACCCTATGATGCCACTTTGTGCCCAATTGTGACCACAGCAAAAACAAGCATTAAAAATGCAATAGGTCTCGCCTTTCATTAAGGTAAAGCTATTTGCTTTGCTATACAATACCATTAGCAAAGCAAATGATTTTAACTTAATCAAAGGCGAGACCTATTGCATTTTCAATGCTTGTTGCTAGCCTACTTTGGATTCCAGCCCTGACAATGATGCAATCTTGCTTGCCCCAGAGATAAGGCTATTTCAGGCTAAGTACAAACCGGCGGAAGCGCTCTCCTATTTTCCCAGCTAATTGACCTCCAAAGTACACACACCCATTTCGGGACAAAGGAAAGAGGCAACTTCTTGTGAAAGAAAATACCCTAGGTGGTCGAGGGCACAGCCACTGCATTTCAAATGTAAAACACTTCTAGGGAAAGGAGGGGCACAAATACAATGGTGAGATTAATTTATATTCACATACTGTAGGATGCGTGATGAACGCAAAATCGGTAGCAATCGGTTCCTTAATGTGTTGCGCCTTTTCAACCGGATATGGGAGTTACGTTCCTTTCCTTCATGTCAATGTACCTAAAAATTAAATCCTGCGACGGTAAAAAACACAACAGCTGAACATGTATTATCTTAAAATGCACAGATTGGATAATTATGCCGATGTTTTCCTTTAAAGGGTACTAAAAGCGAGAATGATAATAATTTATTCAGCTTCATTTGAGTTTTAAAAATGCACAAAATCCTTCACCAGAGAAAAATAGAACGTTCACACACTGTCCACCAGAGTAAAATATAAATTGTCAGTTTACTGAAAATATATCACCGAACCAATAGTCATTAATTCCGTAAACATGCTTCTCTTACAAATCTGATCAAATGTACTTGCTTTGCGTAATAAAATTCTAAAGAGAAGTAAACTGTATGTATGATCAGTTTTATAGTCCTTTAAATTTCATTTCAATTGACTGCCATTACAAGGGCCAACGAAGGACTTAACTGTATTCGCGCTGCATAAAAACTCTGAAAAATAATCAGCAGCCCAGCCTCGCATGAAGACTTCCTGTTTCCTTCACTCGAGGCGCATTGCCCCCGCTGCATATTTTTTAATAGAGATCTTTCCTCCAAAATAGGGCTGTGGCGAAACTTGGAAAGGGATAATTTCATTAGACAAAATATTATTTATTTCAATCACAGAAAGTTAAACTGTTATTTTACAGAGTTAAAAAGAAATGGCTCAGTGTGCGGTTGTCATTAAGCAAACAGAGAAAGTACATTAATGGCCTATGTGTAAAAGTGCTGGGAAATATTTGCGAAATATGTTTATTTTAGCATTTCCGTAAGAGCTTTCCTGCCTTATTTTCTTGCTTCTCGGGTACTTTGCTTTCATGTGTCTGAACCCAGGATTCAACGATTCAGACTTCTCCACCCTCTTTGAGCTTTTATTCCTTACATTTATGAGTTTCAGAGAAAAGCGGGAATATAATGACCCAAAGGAAGGGAAAAGGAAATGCACGGTCAAAAAGTGGCCATGTGTGATACCTTTCGTCAGTCCTGACATGTTAGTCAACAGACCTTTGCATGTTGGGAATTGCAGTTTCGCTTTTAACATCGCACGGTGTCAATATTACGACGCGCTTACCGAGACCGCTGAAGAGCCACAGCAAAGAAAGCAAAATAAAGGGGCATAAAGGAGCATATCAACAACAACCGGCGATAATTATCGCAAAGCGCACTTTGCGCTTGGATAATTATCGCCGGCTAGCATGAATTATTATCGCTGAGATAGCGTGCTATTAGCAACGCTTATCTCAATAGCGATAAAAATCTACACGCTAAAAGGCTAACGTGAGATTATCGCTGGAAACCCAGCGATAATCTGACGTTACCTTGTTGATAGGGACAGGCAAATTTAGCCATGATATCCTCCTTCCATAGGATATCATGGCTAAGTCTGAAAATTAGCAGACGTAAAAAAGCAGCGTTAACCGCGGTTAGCGCTGCTTTTTTTGTCTCTAACAGGGTTAGCGACATTCTTGATAATAGGAGAAATGTCGCTTAGCGACATTTCTCCTATTATTTTACTCTGGAATGCCCCCTTTGCATCTCATTAGAGATGCAAGGGGAAGCGTAGAGTAAAAGGGTGCTACCATGCAAATTTGCGTGTTAGCACCCTGTTGTTGATAGGGCGCTAGTTTTATCTCTGCTTGAGATAAAGCCCTTGTTGATATGCCCCAAAGTCTCCAAAAAAAAAGTGCCTAGTGTCACGCCACCAGTGAAGCCTCCAGTCTATGCGTGCAAATCTTCTGTCCGTCCGCGTGCACCTCGGAATCCGTATCGATTCCAAAAGGCTCTTGCATGGCGAGAGCAGCGCATGCGCATTGCTAACGCCAGGCGAGACCTAAATAGCACATATTCCTCTGTAAACTTGTAAACTTGGGGATTAGCGCAGTTGTTGCCCGAAGGCGTCCAAGCGCTAGGATAACCGAGACCTACAGAGAGCAGGGAAGGGAAGAAAAAAAAGAAGGGACAGTGGTTTAGCAGGCAGATATGAAAAGGTGGGTCTTCAGTTGCTTGCGAAACATAGTAAGGTTCTGGGTGGCTCTAAGATGAAACGGTAGAGCATTCCAGGCCTTAGCTGCATTGTACATGAACGTCCTTCCGCCGGTTCTAGATCTTTTTATTCTTGGAACTGCTGCTAAGAGAGTCTGGCTGGAGCGAAGACTGCGATTTGGGATGTAATGAGTGATCAGATCACGGGTAATGATGGGTCCCATATCCCAGAAGGCTTGATGGGCTATACATAGCGCCTTGAACAGAACTCTCTGCCGGACCGGTAGCCAATGGAGGCTAGTCAGTCCGGTCCTTACTGAGTGTCTGTGCGGGATTTTAAGTAGAAGGCGAGCTGCGCTGTTCTGTACAGTTTGCAGCCTCCGAAGAGTGTATTCTGGTGCACCCAAATAAAGTGCGTTGTTAAAATCAAGACAGGAGTGAATGAGCCCTTGAATGGCAGCCTGTTTGGCTTCCAGGGGGAGGAGGGGGAAGATTTTATTTAGCACTCTCAGAATGCCAAAACATGTGGCTGACAGTTTTGTGGCTTGGACATTGAAAGACAGTGAGCTGTCCAGCCATACCCCAAGACTTTTGATGGTGCTTTTTGGGGTTGGGGGCGGTCCTAGGCATGGGGGCCATAGGGGAGGGGGAAGTGCCGGCTCTGAGGGTCCTAGGAGCATCAGCTCAGTTTTTTCTCCGTTCAGTTTCAGGGATGATGACGACATCCAGCTCCTCACTTCCTCCAGGCATTCTCTGAGCCCGCCTGGCGCAGTTCGAGATGCCTCCTGCGCCAGTGAGACCACCAGCTGTGTGTCGTCCGCATATGAGATGATTTTAATTCCAAATGGGCGGACGACACTGGCCAGTGGTCTCATATAAAGATTGAATAGCGCAGGGCTCAGAGAGGAGCCCTGAGGAACTCCACAATTTAGAGGTCTACTGAAGGAAGCTGAATCGCCATCAAAAACCCTGAAGGATCTGTTCCCCAGAAAGGATTCAAACCATGCCCAAGCTTTATCCTTGATCCCCACACAGGACAGGCGGCTTAGTAGGGTGTCATGACACACTGTGTCGAAGGCCGCGCTTAGATCAAGGAGGATCACTGCCACTGATCCTCCCTGATCCAGGATTTTTCTCGCTTCCTCTACGACCATGAGGAGAGCGGTCTCTGTCCCGTGCTTAGGTCTGAACCCCGTCTGAGTGGGATCCAGTATGTGGTGGTCCTCTAGATAGTTCACTAATTGTTGGTTCACATATTTCTCCAAAACCTTGCTCAACCAAGGGAGCAGAGAAATAGGGCGGTAGTTAGCCAGCTCAGACGGGTCTAGATTGGGTTTCTTGATCAGTGACCTAACCATGGCCTGCTTCCATACGGGTGGAACGGTGCCAGAGGAGATGGAAGAGTTTAATACCTCTCTGATGACGGGCAGGATGGTATGGGATGCTGCCATTAGGATGTCAGGAGGGGCAGGGTCGGCCGGAGAACCTGATTTGACACTGAGGGCTAGTGATTCTAAAGTGGGGAGGTCTAGTGGGGGAAAGTGAGTTAAGCTGTAAGGGGTGGAGGAATGTGACAGGCTAGGGAGGTTATTAGGTTGAGTAGACCGGTCGGTGTTTGGGGAAGAGAAAGTTGAATAAATTTTGTTAATTTTCTGATAGAAAAATTCGGCAATGTCATTACATTGAGTGACCGATTTCTCGACATGCACCACAGGGGATGGGTTCGTAAGCTTTTTAATGATCTGGAAGATCTCTTTGGGTTTGGATCTAGCATTCAGGATTTTTTCGGTGAAATACGACGACTGAGCTGCTTTTATTTGAATTTTGTACTCGTTGATGGTTTCACGGTACCGGGTTTTGTTATCAGCCGATTTGTCTAAGCGCCAGCGTCTCTCCGCCCTTCTACAGATACGCTTTTTTTCTCTGAGAGATTGGGTATACCAAGGGGCGGTTTTTTGAGGCCGCTTCAGTACAGTCTTGCTCATTGGGAGAGTAGAGTCAAGAGTGTAGGAGATCCAGTTGGTATATGCCTGGTTTGCTAGGGCGGGATCATCCTGAATTTCTGGTTGTGAGCTAGCCAGTTTAGTGCACCACTTATCAACCTCAAGGCGCGTCCAGGCTCGTCTGAGTTTGGTGGTGGGAGCCGGAGGAGAGAATTTGGGTATGGTCCATTTGAAGGGGATTAAAAAGTGGTCAGTCCAGGGTAGGATAATACCTGGGTCCACTGTGATCTCGGAACAATTTGAAAAAATAGGATCCAGTAGATGGCCTTTTTCGTGGGTGGGGGAGGAGACACGTTGAGTAAGTTGTAGAGCCGCTAGATCATCTGATAGGCTAGCAGCTGAAAGGTCCGAGGGGGAGTCAAAGTGTAGATTCAAGTCGCCCAACACGGTAAAGCTAGAGGAGGTGCTGACTCTGCTGGCCACATTCGATGGCAGAGTTAGAAGGAACTGCTTAGGGGGGCCGGGCGGGCGATAAATTAAAGTGCCTGAGAAGCAGATGTTAGGAGAGAGGTTGATGTTAAAACCCGTGCTCTCGCAGTCCGAGATGGTCTCAGGAGAGAGTCGACAATGATATTGCTCCTTATGGATGATAGCAAGGCCTCCTCCTCTCCCTTTAGGCCGGTCTTGCCGTGTTATTTGATAGCCGGTGGGGAGGGCCTCTACTATCGCCGGGTTGGACTCACTGGTAAGCCAGGTTTCCGTAAGGAACAATATATCCGGGGTATGCTCTTCTATCAATAAGGCCATTTCGGCGCTATGCTTAGGCAGCGAGCGGCAGTTTAGTAGGAGCATTTTGAAGTGGTAGTCACTTATACGCCAGAAATGTACCGCCTCTTTCACTAAGCCCGTGCTATAGCTCACTGAAGCTGAGATCCTCCTAGAGCGAAATGCCATAGTTTAACTGGCAGAGCTGACCCAGCCTTTCATCTTTTGGGAGAGGAAGTGTAATCCGCGCTACAGCCGAAGTTTCACGTCATTTGCCATCCTTAAATGGCAACTCTCCATCCTCTTTCACATTGATGTACGATTTTTCACAGCAACGCTTTCGTAGTAGTATACTGAAAAGTCCACCCAAAACATGTAATACATAAATATTGTATTAGATTTTCATGCGTCTAACAATTTACTACTTTATTCTCAAGGAGCTCATGGGGTGGAACAATCAGTGCAGGCACCGGGTAATTTTAGCTTGCAGGTTATCGGTATTTCGTCTTTCAGAAGTAACCCCTCTCCCCACCCCCTCGTTTCTAAGGGCGGTAACACCTTTGTGATCTGTGTAGTCTGGGCACAGATATCTGTCCGGCTGTTTGCCTGTGAATTACTACATATGTATTGTGTGCAATGCACCTGCGCATATGAACATATGTAGGAAGGAAGACGTGCCCGTGTTTTAAAATGGGCGAACTGGGCGCAGGCCCAGGGCGCCAACCTTTAGAGGGGCGCATGGCACTCTGTGCTTTCAGCCTGTAAACAGCAGCGTCCTGTACAGTTGGCTCTAATTACTCATATTAAAGTGTTTTTAATCATTTAAACGTGCCGCATGCTGCGTTTTTAACACCCCATCAGCCCTCTTCTTACCCTCTCAACTCCGCCTCAGCAACAACATGCCCTCTTTATCGGGCTGGAGATAACCTGGACGATCCGTAAGTTGGGGGGGAGAGTATATTTTCGTAAGAATTCAGACACTCCTCTGGCGTAATGAGCCAGGGACTTGGGAACACGAAAAGCTGTCCCATGTGTCTGCGCATATGAGCAGCCATACATATGAACTTGTGCTTTCAACCATTCATTTTATTGTGCAATTCTGTGGCCACGTACATGTGCATACTTACTGTGCGATGTATATATGTACCCATATGAACTTGAACAAAGGTAAATGTATATATGCACATTCGTATTCCCACCAGTGTGCATTTGATCCTACGAAGTGCCAATGTACCTGTGCAGTTTTGTGCCTAAATGCCGGCGCATATCTTCCTGTAAACCAATGTACGCATATAGCTTTATACATGCAGATAAGCACCTGTATTTGTCAACTGTGTAGGTGGACGTGAAGAACGGCCCTTATTAATGTGGTACTGCGTATTAGTGTATCTGTACAGATGAAGCTTTACCTGTATCTGCCCAGTAAGCTCGTTATTGTGCACATATGAAAGTTTGCACAAGTAAATGTTACAGGTTCGGTCCATATCTGTACCTTTGCGTGAACACATGTGAACGCTATTTCATTGGACTGAACTTTACACTGCACTTCCTCACGCCCTAAACCTTTTCCAAAGGGCCGCACACCTCTCTACATACGCCCAAATGAGTGTGCACCTATACATATTAATCTGCACTTATATACGTGTGCATCTGTGCGTGTGCCTCTTTACAACGCTAACGTAACTGTAGCCACGTGCACGTGTTCGTCCTGTGTACATTTCTATGCTCTCGGTACAGCTTTAAAGTTGCGTCAAAGGCACTGTGCTCTCCACAAACCCTAAAATGCAATGTATAATGCAGATTTAGGTAGAAAGACTCGCAGCTGAAATAAATACAAAACATAAGTCTGTTTTCTTTACGTTCCGCTTGCGAACCCCGCCTTCGAGCACCCTGGCTGAGCAGCTCCTCAAAATGATTTCTATTGATGGATAAATCAATCGCGAGCTCGCGGCCTCTGTAGAGGGTACCACAGCAGGGTGTACTCGATGCCAGGGCTAGGTCAGTGCCACGGGCTGCTTCTAGGCGTTGGCCTATAAGCACCTCGCAGGAGTGATATGTAAACACACAGAACTGGGTTTGTGTTTGAAAGGCGAGAACACACGCCCAGGGTGTGGGGTGCCAGTGTGCGGGAAGGGCAGCCAGTGCGTGGCAGAATCACCCAGAGAGGAACTGCCTGGCTGTCAGGGGAGGCTGCCTCTCCCCCTGCCTCACCCTCAGAGCAAAGAAAGCAAAATAAAGTCTCCCCCCAAAAAAGTGCCTAGTGTCACGCCACCAGTGAAGCCTCCAGTCTACGCTTGCACATCTTCTGTCCGTCCTCGTGCACATTGGAATCCGTATCGATTCCAAAAGGCCCTCGCATGGAGAGAGAAGCGCATGCGTGCTGCTAACACCTGGCGAGACTTAAAAAGGAGACAATGGATGAAGCGCTGAAACTTTTCAGACACTCACCCCCAGTCACAGATATGGCTTGAATCCATCCCCGTTCTTTAGTTCACTTCACCACCTCAGTTCAGACTCAGCTATATGCAAATCTGTCTTGACCGTGTAACTCATGGGAACAGTCCAGCTCAAACTGCCAAGCCAGGTCTTCCCGGAACCGGAAACAAGCATCCTGGGACCTGTTTCTTGGTAACACCCCTCATCAGCCAAGCTAGTTCGACTCCAGTGGCAAAGTGAGCAAGGGACCCACGTCAGGGCATACCCTGCCAACAAAGCAAACACAAGATGATGGATGCAGCACTGAAACTTTTCAGATACTCACCCCTAGTCACAGATCTGGGTTGAATCCATCATCGTTCTTTAGCTCACTTCTCCATCCTCGTCCTTTAGCTCACTTTGCCACCTCAGTTCAGACCCAGCTATATGCAAATCAGTCTTGATCCTGTGCCTTCTGGGAACATTCCAGCCCGAACTGCCAAGCCAGGTCTTCCCTGAACCGGAAACAAACATCATGGGACCGGTTACGGGGTAACACCCCTCATCGGCCAGGCTAGTTGGAATCCAGTGGCAAAGTGAGCAAGGGACCCACTTCTGGGCATACCCTGCCAACCTAGGGTGAACAAAGCAAACACAATGAGATGATGGACGGAGTGCTGAAACTTTTCAAACACTCATCCCCAGTCACAGATCTGCATTGAATCCATTCTCGTTCTTTAGCTCACTTCGCCACCTCAGATCAGACCCAGCCATATGCAATTCATTCTTGAACATGTGCCTTATGGGAACAGTCCAGCCCAAACTGCCAAGCCAGGGCTTCCCTGAACTGGAAGCAAGCATCCTGGTACCATGTTCGGGGTAACACCCCTCATCAGCCGGGCTAGCTTGAATTCAGTGGCAAAGTGAGCAAGGGATGCAAGTCTGGGCATACCCTGCCAATTTAGGGCGAACAAAGCAAACACAAGGAGATGATTGACGGAGCGCTGAAACCTTTCAGACACTCACCCCCCAGTCACATATCTGGGTTGAATCCATCACCGTTCTTTAGCTCAGTTTGCCACCTCAGATCTGACCCAGCTATATGCAAATCAGTCTTGACCCTGTGCCTCATGGGAACAGTCCAGCCCAAACTGCCAAGCCAGGTCTTCCCTGAACTGGAAACAAGCATCCTGGTACCGGTTTCGAGGTAACACCCCTCATCAGTCAGGCTAGCTTGAATCTAGTGGCAAAGTGAGCAAGGGACCCACACCTGAGCATACCCTCCCTAACTTAGGGCGAACAAAACAAACACAAGGAAATGATGGACGGAGCCCTGAAACTTGTCAGACACTCAAACCCAGTCACAGATCTGGGCTGAATCCATCATTGTTCTTTAGCTCACTTCACCACCTCAGTTCAGACCCAGCTATTTGCAGATCAGTCTTGACCCTTGACCCTACCTGGTAGGTCGCTCCCCCTCCGCGCAGCTCCGCCTGTGTGTCTGCCTCAGCTGCCGTAGGTAGGTTGGTCTCACTGCATTGCCTGTACTGCTTTTCCGACATTGTTGTGTCCGTAACTGCTGTTCTCTGTCCTCCCCGCTGCCTGCACTTGCTCTCTGCCCGGGTTTTCCTCTGTTCCCCTCGCTGCCCCCGTGTCCCTCTGCCCATTTTGCTTTCTGTTCCCTCGCTGCCCCCACATCTCTGTAACTTTTTTTGCCTTCTGTAACCCTCGCTGCCCCTCTATTTTTGTGCCTTTTGCCTTCTGTAACCCTCGCTGCCCCTCTAATTTTGTGCCTTTTGCCTCTGTGCCCTTCATTATCGTCCCGCACCGCTCCCGCCGCTGCTTCCCCTCTTGGCCCCGCCCCCTGACTGCCTATTCGCTGCCCCCACCTCCCACCTCCCTATATATGCTGGCCGCTGTGCAAGCCCGTTTGCGCCCGTATGCGCCTGGACCGCACCCAGTGCCAGGACCCCTGGCCCCCGCGAACACCACGTCGCCTGCCTCCGCTACGACTCCAACACCCTCCACGCACTCAATGACAGACGATCACACACCTGCTGCCTGGCCGCCCCAAGGCGCACCCATGGACCCTTCTCCTGCCGAAACTACAGCTTCACCAGCATCCGACCCTCCAACCCGCCCACCAAAGAACCCAACTTCCTCAGATGCATCCTTCTCAACACCCGCTCCGCCCACAAACCCGCCGTCGAACTCTGGGACCTACTCGACACCAACGCCCCAGACGTCGCCTTCCTGACGGAGACCTGGCTGAACCCCTCCTCGGCACCCGACATCGCCATAGCCATCCCAGAAGGCTACAAGATCACCCGCAAGGACCGCACCAACGGAGTAGGAGGAGGAATCGCCATCATCCACAGGAACACTCTCAAAGTCTCAACCAACACCGATGACACCCTCAGCACCGCCGAACACCTGCACTTCCAGATCCACACCGACCCCAACACCACCCTCAGAGGCACCCTCATCTACAGACCCCCCGGACCCCGACCGCAGTTCAGCAACTCCATCGCCGACTTCATCAGCACACATGTCCTCGCCTCCACAGACTACATCCTCCTCGGGGACCTGAACTTCCAGCTCGAGAACAACAACGACTCCACTCTTCCACCCTGATCGCCAACCTCGCCAACCTCGGACTCAGACAACTCGTCACAACACCCACCCACTCCGCCGGCCAAACGCTTGACCCCATCTTCTCAGCAAGCACCCACGTCTCCTTCAACCACACCACCGAACTCCACTGGACTGACCACCGCTGTATCCACTTCACTTTCCGGAAATCCACCACACACCACCACACCCAACAGATGCCTCGTCGCAACTGGAGCAAGGTCACCGAGGACCAGCTAACCTCCGCCCTCACCCAGAGCCCACCCGCAGACCCAACCGACCCGACACCGCAGCACGCAGCCTCAGACAGTGGATCGACGACTGCACCAACACCCTTGCCCCGCTCAAGAAACCCCCCAACACCCGCACCAGCAAGAGAGCCAGCTGGTTCACCGAAGACCTCCAAGTGAACCTGCCGAAAACTCAAAAAGAACTGGACCCGTAAACAAACACCGGAAAGCTACACACCTCACAAGAACGCCAACCGCAGGCACCACCACCTCATCAGATCCACCAAAAGGACCTACTTCAAAGACCGCCTAGACAACAACGCACACAACAGCAAAGAGCTCTTCATCATCATGAAGGAACTCTCCAACCCCAGCTCCAACACCAACGACACCCCATCGTCTCAAGACCTGTGCGACTCGCTGGCCACCTTCTTCCATCGCAAGATCACAGACATACACGACAGCTTCAACGCCGTCACCACCCCAGCAACCGCCAAGACCCCCGCTCCCACGACCACCACCCGCACCAACCACCTGCTGACCTGGACCAACATCAACAACGACGACATCATCAAGTTCATGAACACCGTCCACTCCGGATCCCCGGAAGACCCCTGCCCACACCACATCTTTAACAAAGCCAGCAGCACAATCGCGCCCTACCTCCGGAAAACCATCAACATCTCCTGCAAGACAGCTGGAAGCACGCAGAGATCAACGCCTTACTCAAGAAACCCAAGGCGGACCCCAAGGACCTTAAGAACTTCCGACCCATCTCCCTGCTCCCGTTTCCAGCGAAGGTCATCGAAAAGGCCGTCAACAAACAACTGACCAGCTTCCTCAAAGAAAACAACATCCTGGACCCGTCCCAGTCCGGGTTTCACAGCAACCACAGCACCGAAACTGCCCTGATCGCCGCAACCGATGACATCAGAACCCTGCTTGACAACGGAGAAACCGCGGCCCTCATCCTCCTGGACCTGTCAGCCGCCTTCGACACGGTCTGCGACCGCACACTAAGAACACGCCTCCACGACGCCAAAATCCAAGAGAAGGCCTTGGACTGGACCACCTCCTTCCTCTCCGGCAGAACTCAGAGCGTCAGCCTCCCCCCCTTCCGCTCCAAAGCCACCAAGATCATCTGCGGCGTCCCCCAAGGCTCATCCCTCGCTGTTCAACGTCTACATGGCACCGCTCGCCCACGTAGCGACGAGGACACAACCTCATCATCATCTCCTACGCTGATGACACCCAGCTGATCCTCTCCCTCACCAAAGACCCTCACACCACCAAAACCAACCTCCACGAAGGAATGCAGGCCATCGCCGACTGGATGAGAAACAGCCGACTGAAGCTGAACTCGGACAAGACGGAGGTCCTCATCCTCGGACCCACCCCCTCGGCCTTGGATGACTCCTGGTGGCCGACTGCACTAGGAGCACCCCCACACCCACCGACCACGCACGCACGCAACCTAGGGGTCATCCTCGACTCCATCCTCTCCATGAAGAAGCAGGTCAACGCCGTCTCCTCCTCCTACTTCAACACCCTCCACATGCTTCGCAGGATCTTCAAGTGGATCCCCACCAAAACGAGAAGGACGGTCACCCAGGCCCTCATCAGCAGTAGACTGGACTACGACAACACACTCTACGCAGGAGCCCCGGCCAAACTCCTGAAACGGCTCCAACGCATCCAGAACGCCTCCGCCCGCCTGATCCTCGACATCCCCCGCCACAGCCACATCACACCCCACCTGAGAGACCTGCACTGGCTCCCCATCAACAAGAGGATAACCTTCAAGCTCCTCACCCACGCACACAAGGCACTCCACAACACCGGACCAGTGTACCTCAACAGCCGACTCAGCCTCTACACCCCCACCCGCCAGCTCCGCTCCACAGACCGCGCCCTCGCCACCGTCCCCCCGCATCTGAAGAGTGACCGCCGGCGGCAGATCATTCTCCCACCTCGCCGCTAAGACATGGAACACCCTCCCCATCCACCTGTGGCAGACTGAAGACCTCCTAACCTTCAGGAGACTTCTCAAGACCTGGCTCTTCGAACAGTAGCAGCGTCCCCCCCCCCCTCCAGCGCCTTGAGACCCTCACAGGTATGTAGTGCGCTTTATAAATACTATGATTGATTGATTTATTGATTGATTGACCCTGTGCCTCATGGGAACAGTCCAGCCCGAACTGCCAAGCCAGGTCTTCCCTGAATTGGAAACAAGCATCCTGCATCCTGGGACTGGTTTCAGGGTAGCACCCCTCATCAGTCAGGCTAGCTTGAATCCAGTGGCAAAGTGAGCAAGGGACCCACGCCTGGGCATACCTGGCCAAATTTTGGCAAACAAAGCAAACACAAGGAGATGATGGACAGAGCGCTGAAACTTTTTAGACACTCAGCCCCAGTCACAGATCAGCTTAGCTTGACTTATTAGTGTCTCCACTTAGGCCTATAGAGAGAGGGGTATCAATCAATCAATCAGGGGTTTTATGAGGCGCGCTACTCACCTGTGAGGGCTTCAAGGTGTGGGGGGGGATTTGCAGCCCTGGATCAGTTGAAGAGCCAGGTCCTCAGGCTCTTCCTGAAAGCGTGCAGAGCGGGGGAGCGTCTGATGTCAACTGGGACCTCATTCCAGGTCTTTGCTGTGACGTAGGAGAAAGCTCTTCTGCCTGCTCTGGTTCTGCGGATGCGCGGGGTCTCTGCCAGGGTGAGGTCGGCGGAGCGGAGGTTCCTTTTGGGTACGTGAAAGGAGACTCTTTCGTTTAGGTATTTGGGTCCGACTTGTGGATTTGTAGGCATGGGTGAGTAGCTTGAAGGTTACTGTCTTCTTGATGGGGAGCCAGTGGAGGTCTCGTAGGTTCTGGATCATGTGTTCGTGTTGAGGGGTTTCGAGGACAAGTCTGGCTGCGGTGTTCGGATGGTTTGGAGCTTGTGTAGCAGGGTTTTGTTGATTGCAGCATAGAGGGCATTACCGTAGTCCATTCTGCTGGTTATGAGTGTGTGGGTCACGGTCTTTCTGCATTCAGGTGGGATCCACTTGAAGGTCTTGCGGAGAATGCAGAGGGAGTTGATCTGGCGAGTCATGGTGAGGCCGGAGTCTAGAATAATGCCGAGGTTTTGGGCGTGGTCTGATGGAGTGCATGGGTTTTCGAGGGCGCAGGGCCACCAGGTGTTGTCCAAGGCGGTGGAGGAGGGTCCAAGGACGAGGACCTCTGTCTTCTCCAAGCTGGGTTTAAGGCAGCTGTTGTTCATCCAGGCTGTGACGTCTTTCATTCCTTCCTGGAAACTGAGTCTGGTGTCTTCGGGGTTCTTCGTGAGGGAGAGGATGAGCTGAGTGTCGTCAGCGTAGGAAACTATGCTGGGCCCATGCTGTCTAACGATGGTGGTGAGGGGGGCCATGTAGATGTTGAAGAGCGTGGAGCTGAGAGAGGATCCTTGGGGTACTCCGCAGTTGATCTCTGTAGGTTCAGAGAGGAAGGGTGGGATTCTGATCCTTTGGGTTCTGCCGGTGAGGAAGGAGCGGATCCAGTCAAGGGCGGTTCCCCATATGCCGGCATCATGGAGTCTGGCTGCGAGAGTGTGGTGGGAGATGGTGTCGAAGGCTGCAGAGAGGTCTAGTGGGATGAGGGCTATGGCCCTGGTCGAGTAGCATGCGGATGTCTTCGGTGGCGGCAAAGAGGGCGGTCTCGGTGCTGTGGTTGCTGTGGAATCTGGATTGGGAGGAGTCGAGGATTGCGTTCTCTTAGATGAAGTTGGTCAGCTGGGCGTTGACGAATCTCTCTGTGACTTTGGCTGCAAATGGAAGAAGAGAGATGGGTCGGTAGTTTTTCAGGTCCGTCGGGTCGGCTGGGGATTTCTTGAGGAGGGGCTTGACCTCTTCCTGCTTCCGGTCGTCGAGGAAGATGCCGTATTTGAAGGAGGTGTTAATGGTCCTGCATAGTTCGGGGGCTATGGCGGCAGTGGCTCTGTGGAAGATGGGCGGTGGGCAGGGGTCCGTGGGGGCTCCTGAGTGGGTGTTCTTCATGGTCACGGCGGTGTCTTCGGTGGTGGTCGGTTTCCAGGTGGTGATGGTGGGCTGCTTGTCGGTGGTGGAGAGGAGGGTGGTGTTTGGAGTCTGTTCTCTGAAGTTGTCGTAGAGGGCCTAGATTTTCCTGTGGAAGTAGGAGCTGAGTTTGTTGCAGAGGTCCTGGGATGGTGTGACGTTTGTGGCTTCGCTGGGGGGTTTGGTGTACTGCTGTATGACGTTGAAGAGTTCTTTTGCATTACTGGTATTGGTGTGGAATTTCTTCTTGATAAAGGTCCTCTTGGTGTCTCTTATGCGCTTGTGGTATTCAGTCATGGCGTTCCTGTAGATGTTCTGGTCTTCGGTGGTTTTCTTTTTCCTCCAGAGTTTCTTGAGGCGTCTGCAGGTGCGCCTGGCTTCTTGGAGGTCGGTTGTGATCCAGGCAGCCTTCAGGGGGCATTGTCTAACGGGGTGGCGGAGGGGTGCGAGCTTGTCTGTGCAGCTGGTGATCCAGCGGTGTAGCTCTTTGGCTGCAGAGTTGGCATCGGTCGTGGTGGAGGGGGGGTCGTGGACGAGGGTGCTCTTGAGGTGTTCCTCTGTGTTAGACCTGGCACAATTGGCGTGAGTCTCTCTTCCATTTTTTACTGATTGCCTCCTCTGTTTTTGATACGTTTTGCTGATTTAGATGCTTTTAGCACTGCGCCACTGCTATTCAGTGCCACAGTGCAAGTGCTCCCTAGGTTAAATTGATGTTTGATTAGCGACTCCACGATTGACTTATTTGGGTTACTGTCAGACCCTCAAATTGTGCACCGTGAGTGCCCGGGACTTGTAACTCTAATGCTGCTGGTGGGCTTGCAGCACCGATTGTGCCACCCACCGAAGCAGCCCATAAAGTGTAAGAGCGCCGTACGCAGTCTGGGACTGCTGTGTCGACTCGGTGAGTGCACCCACTCGCCGGTGCACTCACCGGTCCTTGAACCTTCCCTTTTCTACATATCAGTCACCCCTACGGTAGGACTACGGGCAGGGTGCGTTGTAGGTAAAAGGTAGGTAATGCCCTGGTGTGTGTGGCATGACCTGTTAGTGAATTACAACCTATTGCGTTTTTCAGTATTGCAAGGCTACCTGTTCCCAATAGGCCAGAATGGGAAGTTTGGTTATAACATCTTATAATCCTAACTGACTCAGGGAACTAGGTAGAGTTGAGTATGCCTGAACTCAGAATGATAAAATGCATCTTTTAGTGAAGTTGGTTTTATCATTCTGTGTTTGAAAATACCACTTTTAGAAAGTCTGTGTTTTCTTACCTAACCATCCAGCCTGCCTCTGCTAGCGTGTGTATTGTGTGTCTGGGTTTGTGAGTGACAGGGCTGGGGGGATTCCAGGAGACAGGGTGTGTCAGCACTAGGCTGATTGACTTGAGAGTGGTAGGAAGAGTAGCACCTGGGTCTGAATAGAGCTGGGCCATCTCCCACAACGTTGGCTCCACTTCCAGTGGTGAGTCTGAAGACCCTAGCCCACCCCGACAAAGGAAGAAGGTGTGCACCGGCAGAATGCACCCAGAACTGGTTTGGACTAGGTACAGGACCCTCTGTCTTCAGAGAACAAAGGATTTGCTAGTATAAATATTGGGGCCCAGACCCCAAGACTTTAGATCACTTCTGGGAACACAAGACGAACCTCTGCCGAGGAGGAGCACCAAAGGAAGCTGCAGGAGCTGTACTGCCCCTCTGCCAGTGTGCTGTAGTGGGTTGGCCTGCAGTAGTGTCTCCATTGCCGAAGAGAGGAAAAAGGACCATCTAAGAGGAACTTCATCATCTTGCAGAATATTACTCAAAGGGCTTGAATCGAGCTTGCCTCCTGTCTGAAGACACAGGGATACAAAAGACTTCACCCCTTCAGTTTGCGTGTCACTGGAACTTGCTGTTTCAGACGCTACAGATGAACGCTGCAAATAGAGCCAGCGAACGTTGCCGCCCTCTGCATCGAAGTCGTCAGCGCTGCTCTGACGTGAATCACAGACCGACGCTTGCTGCTGTGCCGTATCGACTCCGAGACCAACATCTGCACGGAGCCGACCATCAACAAAGGTGACCAAGAATCCATCGACCTAGCGACATCGTAAGGACCTGTGGTACCAGGGCTGCTGCAACATCACCTCCTATCCGGTCAGGACCGACGCCTCCCGTGCCTGCACACGCTTCCAGGACAACGACGCATTGCTTTCCCCCGAAGCAAGGAACCGACGCTGCAATGAGCCAATGACATTGCATCTCCCCGATGCAGTGAACTGTCTTTGTTTACTTTCTCCAGGTACTGTTCTGTGGGGGTCTGTTTTGACTCTGGTCCCGACGCTGCGCACCTCGCAGGCGGTGCCGAACCTTGAGAACCCTTTTGCTTTGTTGTTGCGATAACACCCGTTGGGGTTATCTGTTGCTAGAGACTATTTGAATTGAAGAGCCTATTTTTGAATTACTTCTACCATTGTAAAGTATCATCGTGAATTATCGTATTGAGGATTTTTGTCGTTTGTGGTCTTGTGAGAAATCTATATAAAGAATACTTATTTTTACACATCCCGGTGTGGTGTCCGTTTGTAGTGTTTTCACTGTATTACTGTATGTGTTCACAAAAGCTTAACGCACTGCCTCTGATATGAGCCTGTCTGCTCGTGCCAAGCTACCAAGGGGGTGAGCAGGGGTTATCCAGTAGTGTAATCCCCTTTCCCTGACATAGGCAAAGGGTCCCTACTTGGACAAAGATGTATACCATTGCCAACTAGAGTCCCCGACCTCTAACACTCTGTAACCTTGCTCCAGTTCCTTCGTGGCGGGCACGGGGCAGGCTTGGGTGCGGTGGTGGTTTTAAAGGTAAAGTGTACACAGTGGTGGTCCGTCCAGAGGGGCTGCGTGGTGTGGCTGAAGTGGATGTTTGCTCCTCCTGCAAAGATGGGATTGAGGGTGTGTCCGAGGTTGGCGAGGTTGTCCAGGAGGGTGGTGAAGTCGGGGTCGCTGAGGTTGTCGAGGTGGAAGTTCAAGTCTCCGAAGAGAATGTAGTCCATGGAGGCGATGATGTGGGGTGCTACGAGGTCGGCAATGGAGATGGCGGGAGAGGCACGAGGCCCCGGGGGCCTGTAGGCAAGGGTCCCGCGCAGCATGGTTCTGGGGCTGGTCTGGATCTGGAAGTGGAGGTGCTCAGTGTTGGAGAGGGGGTCGATCATGCTGGAGGTGGAGAGACGGAGGGAGCTCTTGTGAGCGATGGCAAAGTCCTCCTCCTGGGCAGTGAAGGCGGTCCTTTCTCTGGATCTTGTGTCCGTTGGGTATGGCGGTGGCAATGTCGGGGGCGGAGGTGGCGTTGGTTAATGTTTCCGTGAAGAAGGCGACATCTGGCGAGAGGGTGTCGAGCTGGTCCCAGATCTCTACGGCGTGTCTGTGTAAGTAGCACACGTTGAGGAGGATGCACGTCAGGGCTTCCGTGGTACGGGCATTCGGCGCGGGTTCAGCAGTTGTGGGGACGTTTTCGATGGTGAAGGATTAGCGGCAGTGTAGGCAGGAGAACTGGCCGTGGGTGGTGTTCGGCATCGATCTCTGGCAGTTGTTGTCCCTTCCGGGGTTGAGTGCGAGGAGGGCGGCGGAGGTGTAGCAGTGGGAGGTCGTAGATCTAGGGTTCCTGGTGCTGGCCGCAGTCGGGTCGTGGACGTGCGCAGAAGCCATTAAATAGGGGAGGGGGCGGGACGAGAGGCGGGAGCGGGGGCTGTCCAGGGGGAGGGGCCGCACGGGCAGCAGCGGTGGGAAAACCGACTAAAAATTAAAACTAAGAGAACGAGGAGTCACCAAGCGGGGCAGTGATATTAAAAATAATAGCAAGATGGGGACACCAGGCGAAGGCTGAAGTAGAACAGAGGCAGGCAAGAATCGGACAGCAGGGGCGAATCCTCACCAGGAGGAGGTCTCAATACTGTGGCGCGGCAACAGCACTGCGGAGCTGCTGGGGAGTTGACCCAGACCAGAGGTCAAGGTCTGGGGTAGTAGAATTTCCACCCACCCAAAGACATAAAGAACATGTAGTTAATTGTGAGACACACTTTCGAAACACTCCACTTTCAGCAATATTGATGCTAATACGTACAGTAGGTCTGTGTTGCAAATTCATCCTGTACCCTGGGCACCCCTAACATTTTTCTGACTGATGCTGGCGGTAACTGACTCTAACTGACTCTGGGCTCTGCCTAACCAGGCCCAGGGCCAGTGCTAAGCTGAAAGAGACACATTAGAATACAGTTAAAACACCTACATACACTAGGGTACACAATGGTATGGCGGGGTACCTGCCATGAGGACCACGTAACTCCGGTAACTTTTACGATATTCCTGGAATTCACGTTCCTGTGAGTTTCTATTCAATTTACATTACTTCACGTGAGCTCAGGCGAGTTGTAAAAGATTTCTTTAATTCACCTTATTGGAAAATCTTGAACTTATGTTCGAGCCGCTCACCAACGGTTATGTTTGAACATATACGTTTCCAAGCTCCAATGGTCCTGTTGCTTAGCCACAGCTTCGCTCAGCGCGTTCCTGCCCCGCAAAGCATTTTGGAATTATCGTGACGCAAAAGGTCACACAACACAACCTCTACGTGGCGTACGTGCCGCCATCGTACTTTTTTTTTTTTACTTCAGGAATCCTTCGACTGAGTTCTGAAGTACCTCATTCAGCTTAAAGACATTATCGATCCACCGGTCGCTTTCATTTTCATTCTTCCACAAGTGAGTCTTTTTTGGGGGGATTAAATATAAAGAATATATACATTTGAAATGGATACTAGTACCAGTGGCAGAGCAACCACTGCTTCTAGCTCTAATTCTGGCATCAATATACATTTAAGCAATCCTAAAGAGTTTCTAACTGCGCCAGGTGACTCCATTATTAAATGGGTAGAGTGGAAAGAATATTTTTTTAAATATATTGCTGCAGAAGAGGACACTGCTAGAATTTGTCTCCAGAGAGGAAAAAAAGAATTCTTCTTCACTGTTTGGGTCCAGAAGGTTTAAGAGTTTATAATCAGATGCAAAAACCTTATAGATCAGGAGACAGACGTTTTTAAAGCAGCCATTCTAGACCTTTCAGAACATTATTCCCCTACAGTATGTAGTATGTAGTGGTGTAATCAGACGTGCTTTCTTCAAAAGGAAGCAGTTGCAACACGAGTCTGTGGAGGAGTTTGGTGTTTTGCACGACGAATTAATACGGGACCAAGTAGTTGTCTGCACAAAAAACAAAGGCATCCAAGATAGGTTGTGGATTGAAGGTGAGTCCAGATTAAAAGAAGTCATCGCCTTAGTTAAAAAAGCGGAACTTTCTGACAGAAGTTCTAAGGCTTTGTCTGAACAGAACGAATCTTCTACAACCGTCAACAACATTTTTGATTCTAAAAAAGGGAAATAACTTTCAGGAAAGACCAGGAACATTCAAAATAAATCTTTCAATCTCAGAAACTCTTTTTTTGCACCCAGAGTTGGTCAATACGATTCTTCAACTTTTGCATGTTACCGTTGTGGAAGCAAAAAACACAACGCTAGTTCTGATAAATGTCCGGCCAGCGCCACCAAGTGTTCAAATTGTGGGATTGCAGGGCCTTTTGCCAAAGCATGCAGAAGGGAGTTAAAACAAGAACTGAAAGTCACAATTCTCACAGAAACTGATTCTCATTCATCTGATTATGACTCTGACACTCAGTATGAACCAAGTGCTACAGAACAAAAGAAGTGCAATTATGTTCTCATTATCAACAGCACGGACAGAAGTAAACCGTTATGCATAGTAAGACCGTAGAACCTAAACTACTTGGATTGATTACTACGACTTCACTACAGTCTTGAAGCCTTGATCTGTCATAAAAACATAGTGCTATTCAATAATTGCCCTTGTCCATTCATTAGTTTCACTTTACTGTCATGTAAGTATGTTAGATTTATATCTGATTTTGCTGGTAAGCAGGGTTGGATTTGGATTGAAAATTGAAAATTGACCCGGGCACCTAGAGTGGCCCACATCTGCGGACTGCATCTTTTTTCAAAACACTGCTTCAGTGTTTTAAGTGTTATAAAAAGGAGGGGGTTTCTACAAAGGAGGCATGTTTTCTTATCTTTACTAAGATAAAATATGCAAATGTTTCCAGGGCTCTTTGTGCATGGATGAGTTCACAGGGATGATCCACACCTGAATGTTAGTGAGGCCACTTCTGCCCAGTCCCCCTGCCCCTGCTCAATTTGCCTACATTAATGGTATGGCCCAGTGAGAGACTGGGAATGACACCTCCGCCTTGTTGGTCAAAGGGAGGTAATAGAGAACCATCTGCCTCCAGAAAGGCCGCTTAGGCCCCCACTTGGCCGGTGGCAGCATCTGAACTGCAGACACAGCCCATATTAGCCACTATGCAGGCCAAAAAAGCATCCCACAGATGGGACTCGGATACCGGCCCATTGCCCTAGTGCCTGCCTTACCAATTCAACCCCGTTTGCAAGATACATACATCTTGTTGTAGCAAAATGTTTAGAAACCTTTTTTGTCTACCACTTTACTAGGGTTCCTAATCACATAACCCAACATGTTGTGTTTGACATAATTATTCCAAGGGCCACACTTACCATTGGCCCGCAATATTATGCAAGAAGGAGCAGTTGGCAACGTGGAAGGTTCAAACGTTTATTAGCCACCACAGAACTCTATATAGAGGAGCCTCGTCGATCCTCACCCATCAGGTGCGCCGAGGAAGACTGCTGGCTCCTTGACAGTAACACACTTTTATATATTATCAGTACAGCATACAAAACCTTATATGTGGAAAAGTACCAGTTGTCCTGGCGCCCCTAATGAGCTCATGCCTATTTCTAGTTTCGGCTACACATACAAAGGGTTACTATCTTTACAGAGAAGGTCGAAAGGGTGACTCCCTTCACGTCCCAGGTCTAGAGGAATTTGCCTGATACTCCCTTTTAGCAGATGTGACCTTGCTTCTCAGCAACTCAGCCTGTCTCCTAATTAAATGCAAGGAAAAGGGGAAGGCAGAGAGTGTGCGGAAAAGACCACGTGACTCCCAAGTGAGAGAGAGAGCCGCAATCCAAGATGGAGGCGGTTCGGTTTCTCGGCCCTTTTTGTCGTACTAAACATAATCGGGGATTTCGAACCGTTTAATACACCATAGCGAGGCAAACTATCATTAGATATACTGCGCTAATCATATCGTAATATCTTGAATACCTCAAACATCCTGGAAGATCCCCAAACATGTCTGCTTCCTAAGAGAAGCACGGACTCTGTCATGGTCTCAGTTCTAGACAGTCTACGCTTAGCAACTGATATCAACACTGTCAGTGCCCTGATGTTACTTTCTCTATCAGTGGCATTTGATGCTATTGACTGCTGTTCAGTGCTGGATGCTCAACCATAAACCAAATCTGGGTGCTCTGCTGTCCGAGATAAGGGTGACCGTTTCCCAAAGCCAAAATGTTACCACGCTGGAATATGTGGTAGGCAACTGCCCTTGAGAGGCTGTCAACTTCTCAGAAAGAGAAAGCCAAACTCCTTGCTGATGAAGTTTCAATAGGGTTGGAGAAAAATAGGAGTCAGGAATCCAGTGGAGGAAGTCTCAAGCGCCATAGTTGGGATCAGCATGTGGAGGGGGCTAGGAAACAAGCAAAGGAACACATCTTTGTTACAACCCACCCTCCAGCCAGACAGAGGGCTTTACATAGTAAAAGAACAGGAAAAGGAAATATCAAACACCACTTGAAACATGATGGATTGAGGAAAATCGGGAAGAAACCGAGGGAGGAACAGTCATGATGGAAAGGGAAAAGAAAGGAGGACAAAAACGTAAAGGAGACTAGCTGCATAGTAGCTTTAAAAGGCAGCTGTTGACCCTCAGGCAGGTGAATGAATTTTGGAGTTGAAGAGAGGAGGAGCAGCACACAGGAGCAGGAGAGGAAACAGGCCCAGGCGAGAGACTCTCTCAGCCCGCAGCTGCAAGACTTTTAAGACTTCTTGTGATCCCAGGATTCTCTGGACCTTGCAAAGTACCACGGTTTTCGAGTGCCCCGGGAGTCGAGAAGCCAGGGATGCAACAACCATTCCCCTGATAAACTAATTTAAAAAGCTGCCATTGGTGGTTCAGTTCTTCAGCTGTTCTGCTCTTTTCTTTCTGATCGCACCCAGAGGGTTGCTCTTTGTCCTTTCTCTTATTCTTCCTATAAACTTTCCTGTGGTATTCCTCAGGACTATGGTCTGTCACCTTTTCCTATTTAATCTCTACCCACAATTACTGCCTTCTCTTATTCTGTGTTTTACTTTGTAATTATGTTACTGAAGAACCCTCTGAGCACCACATTCCACCTGCCCATGTTCCAACCCACATTCCAAGATATCACTCCTTTATACTGAATTATATCAATCAAAATAGAACAATACAATTTGCAGCAAGAAGCCCTTAAAGTAACAAGAGCTATCCACTGGAAACAAGAAACTCAAACTAGAATATTTTTGCATAAATGAACATTCAAAATACATATAAGCATCTGCACTATATAGTCTTTCAAATACTGAGGTGGCACTACCGCCCTCGTGCTGTGTCGAATACAGTCACCATTAACCTTTTGTGCAAATATGTTCTTCAACTCACACCCCCCACACTTTGCCACATCTTCCACATTCTCCTCCTCCACATAATCTTTCACATCATCCTTCTCTTCTCCCCGCTTCAACACATATTGCAAATGTGATTGTCCTCGAGTTTCACTGCATTCCAAAATAATTTAACCACTTTCTGAGGTACCCCAAATCTTGAGATCTTAACCAATCCCGGTGGTAACTTTATTCTGACTCAGTCACCCACAAACATTTATGTCCGTTTTACTGCATGCCTGGAATCATATATTTTTTTTTCTCCGGTTCATTTTTCGCTGCTGTCTCACTCTTCACTCTTCCAGATCACCCACAGTGCTCTCTATAGATGATTAATCCAAGATGGACACATCAAAGAGCTAGGTTTCCTCCCTCTAAAGAGTTCAAAGGGGACCTTTCTCTTTGAGAGTTAGTTGATAAATCTCAACCCTTGACTGCATTTCTTCCTTCCAGTCTCTTACCTCCAGCTTGACTATCTGTATAGCCTCCTTAAGGACTCCATTAATATAATCTCCCAACCGCCCTATTTTATCCTAAGGATCACATGTTCTACGCTGGATACCGCTTTGTGACAGGAACTTTTTTCACCTGCGAAACTAGCTGTACTCAGTTGTCCATCCGGATGGAATCCAGAATCCCATCTCCAGCAAACACTAACTTCAAAAATGTCAACACCTTGAGTAATCCAAATCTCTGGGCACCTAGAAATCAAGTCCATTAATACCAGGACATACTATTGCCAAGTCTTGTTAGTAACATGTCCCAAAATGTCTAAAGCTACTTGCTCCCATGGTCCTTCCAGTTGTTTTCTCATAATCAGAGGCTGTGTCCTTCAAAACTTTATAACTGTTTTACAATCTACACAATCTCTAATTGTTTTTTCCACCTGCCTATCCAGTCCTGGCTACCAAAAACTAATTCTAATCCTCTTTTTTATCTTACTGATCCCCGGATGTTATTGATGTGCAAATTCTACTAGTTTACCCCTCACACTTGCTGGGGGAATTAGTTTCATACCCCTTCACACTAGTCCATGATGTTTCGACAACTCATTCCTCACCTCCCACAATTTTAGGCATTCTGTCTGTGTATGCTTGCCTTCTTGCCACCTCTCTTCAAGCAGTTTATTCAGTTGCCTCAATTCCTTGTCCTTTACATGGTGATCCTTCAAATCCTTTTCACTTATACATTCCATGACCTCACAGACACTAAATTCATCTATTTCCCAAAGATCCTTATGTATCGACGCTTTCTCTTTATCTTCCTTCACATCCACCAACCGTGAAAGACAATCTGCCACACAGTTTTCAACCCCAAAAATGTACTCCACACAAGTCAAACTCCTGTTTTGAAATTACCCACTTGTAGATCCTGCTTGACTCTGCATCAAAACTATTCTTTCCAAAAATTAATCTAAGATGCTTGCTATCCGATATGACTATAAAATTGTTGCCAAACAATAGTTTTTTGAGTTTCCTGATAGCCCAATAGATGCAGACGACCTCCCTTTCTATTACCGAATACCAGTGCGCTCTTCAAACTCCTTGAAATAAATATGATGGTCTTTTCATTGCTTCTATCACCTTGTTTCAAAACCACTCCCAGTTCTTTAGCACTGGCATCAGTGATTAAGATGGACCTATCCTCTGTCCTAAAACTTTTTAACAACGGATCATTGGACAAAACCTTTTTTAGGTCCTTAAATACCATGTCATCATGCAAATTACACTCCTTTTTTTAGCAGTTTCCTCATATTATAGGCATGATCATCAAAGTAGGGAATAAACTCGTTATAATACTCGGCCATGCCTAGAAATTTAACCAAGTCCTCCTTGTTCTCTGTACAGCTAACTTACATATGGTATCCACTTCCTTCTCATTGGGTTTTACACCTCCCTTTGATAAACTATGCCCCAAATACACAATATCCTTGCAGTTCAGTTTACATATGCTCGCCTTTAATGTTAGCCCTCTTTTCCTGAACCTTTCAAGTACCAGCCTCAAACGATTGTCATGCTCCTCTTGTGTACTATCGAACACTAGCACATTGTCCTGGTAAATCATAACAGCCACCAAATCACCTAATACATTTTCCATAGCTGTCTGAAAACTCGATTTGGTGATATTCTGTTCTAAGATCTGACATGGAGAACATCTTAGCACCATCCAACTGTGACAACATGTCTGTATTGTTTGATAGGTGATACTTGTCCACCACCACCGCTTTATTCAAATCCACACAGAATCTTATCTCTCCTGAAGCCTTACGAGCCAAAACAACTGTTAACACCTTTTTGAACCTTCTACATCCCCGATTATGCCTTCCTTTTTAAACCGGTTTAATTCATCCTTCATGGCTTGTCTCATGACTAAGGAAACACCTTGGACTTTACACGCCACTGGTGATGCATTCTCCTTCAACACAATCTCATGCGTGTAGTCAGTCAAATAACCTAACTTATCATTAAACACATCAGGAAATTCGCTATGCCAAGCGCTTTCTTGTTCCAACCGACCCTCATCCTGAACAATCCCAATTTCAGACAAACTATGGGACGCGCGATCCATTTGAGGGAACTTCTGATCAAGACAATCGAAGGAGAGCTATTGGGATCCACCTTAACTTCTAAGTCTCCCTGGTGAAACCAACTGACTATACTATCCCCTTTGCAAGAGAAATAAATTTCGCCGGCAGTGAACCGTCATTTGTACTCCAGTTCACCTACAAAATAGCCCACCTGTTAAATTGGTGGGTCCCTTAAATGCTAGCAGTTTGATGTCTGGCTTAAAACGCTTTACTTTATTAACTAGAATAAATTTGTGTTTCTATGACTTTCTTTGCATTATGTATCCGACCGAAAGGGGAAGTGTTGTAATGTTATCACTTGTTCTTCATAGAATGCTCATTCCTTATGCTCTATGTTCTACTTGGATAGGGGCTTGCTTGTTTGAGTTCCATTTGCCGGCAGTTGCCTGCTGACTGGCAAAGGGGGCACCACGTCTGTGAGTCCTTGCTTTAAGCATAAAGGCCACCGTTCAAGTACTTGATGTTTGACTACATCACTTCAAGGTGTTGTAGTAGACCTGTCCCAGATTTCAGTCCTGGGATCGTAGGTTGTGCCTAGATGCTCATTGGCAGGGCTGTTTTGGTTTCCTATGCAGAAAAAGCTGCCGAACTGAGGCGCATTGGCTGTGCTGCATGGGATATCCGTGCTGGAACAGCGGTTGATGCTGTGGGTCAGATGTGTGCTGCATTTTCAGAGCTATGTGGAGGTCACAGTGTTGCAATGTGAGGCATGCTGTGATGATGCATTCACCTGCACTGGTAGATCTAAGCGTGTTGCCGATGAGGGAAACTTTTCAGACAAGCACTGGGGTGCATTGAGAGATTTGCATGCGATCAAGCGCCTAGATAACCTCTTGAGTGATTTGTGCGCTATATAAATCAACATAACATATCCCAGTTCTGGAAAATAGTTTATGCCATGCAACAGGGTTCGAATGCTGGAAGATCGATTTGTTCTTTGAATACACCTTGAGGTTAATTGGCAGAGGGATCCAAATGCTAGACTAGAGGATCATGCTACCAGTGATCCTTGAGGTGAATTGATAGTGATATGTGGGTGACTGGTGCACGGCATGATTCAGTCATCCAGTGAGGTGCAATGAGAGCTGTGTGAGATACAAATGCTGGAACATGGCATTATGCTGCTGAGTGAGCCTTAAGGTGGATTGGCAGCACTATATGGGATCCTTTGCAGAAAAACCTGCAAGCAGATATGTTGGTGTATTGGAGGCTGGGGCGGCAGGCTATGTTGTGGACATGCGTGAAGTTCCTCAATCAATCAGGGATTAGGGAAGAGCACTACTCACCTGTGAGGGTCTCCAGGCGCTGGGAGGGGGTGGGGGGGTTGAACAGCTCTGTCTCATCTGAAGAGCGAGGTCTTGAGGTTCTTCCTGAATGCTTGCAGTGTGGGGGTTCATTTGATGCTGAGGGGGAGTTCATTCCAGGTCTTGGCCACAGTGTAGGGGAAGGCTCTTCCTCCTGTCCTGGCTCTGTGGCCGTGAGGGATTTTGGCCAGGGCAAGGTCGGTGGAGTGGAGATTTGTCTTGGGTGCGTTGAAGAAGATTCTTTTGTTGAAGTAGTGGGGTCTGGTGTTATGGGGGGATTTGTAGGTGTGAGTGAGCAACTTGAAAGTCACTCTCTTTTTGACGGGGAGCCAGTGGAGGTCTTGTCGGTGCCGGGTGATGTGGTCTTGTCGTGGGATGCCGAGGAAGAGTCTGGCTGCGGCATTCTGGATGGTCTGGAGTAGAGATTTGTTGATTCCGGCGTAGAGGGTGTTCTTGTAGTCCAGTCTGCTGGTTATGAGTGGGTGGGTGGCAGTCTTTCTGGATCTTGGGGGATCCATTTGAAGGTCTTGCAGAGAATGCGGAGGGTATTAAAGCACGTAGAAGATACAGCATTGATCTGTTGGTTCATGGTAAGGGAGAAGTTGGGTATGATGCCGAGGTTGCCGGCATGGTCCGTGGGTGTGGGAGGGTTGCAGAGGGCGGTGAACCACCAGGTGTTGTCCTACACGAAGGGGGTGGATCCGAGGACGAGGACTTCAGTTTTCTCCGAGTTGAGCTTCAGGCAGCTGCTGCTCATCCAGGATGTCCATTACAAAATAATAGGGTGACCCATACTAGTCCATGGACCTGGGTAATGCTCGGTATTGAAAACAATGGTCCTAGACTAATTTTCTTAGGAAGGTATTCATTAAGTCAAAATCTATGTACATGATACACATAGAACTCAAGTTACATCATAAGTGTACCCCAGTAGTTTCTCAATTTAATTAAGTATATCCTCAAAAAGACACACAGGCACCATAAATAGGTTCAATGGTGACTGTTTAATCTCATATTTATTATAACAGATCACTGTAGGGAACATTTCAAAACAGAAAGGAGGGTTGTTCCAGGGGGAGTGTGGGAAAAGGATTGTGCTTGTGAGAATAGAACAGATGTATAGGGAGGGAAATCAGAGAGTAGTTAAAACAATTAATTACACATAGTAATGTCCTTAGTAAGCTGGTTGTGGTTTACAGTAGCACCAGTTTGACAATGGGGCCTGTCTCTCATGGATATGAGAGAACTTTTATGGTTCTTGATGTTGTACTGAGTATAATCTTCTGTAAAGAGGTAGGGATGGGGTGAAGTAGGGTACAGGCCCACTAGGGGAAAGTGTCGACGTTTCGACCCTGGCGCAGAGGGTGGTTTGTATCCTCTGCAGGCGGGTCTTCTTCAGGACAGGGATAGGGGAGTGAACAACCTGTATCACGGCGAAGTCAGGGTTACAGCCCCTCAGTTGGCGGTCTGCATAATTGTTGCGGTGATTAGAATAGGTATTGAAATACAATGTGCAGTACTCACAACACTTAGAGTTGCCGGAGTTGAAGAGGAATCTGCCCTGGATGAAGTTTCTCTTCGTGGACCTGATGAGTTGGTGGTGTAATGGCGGTCTTGTAGGTGGTGCGAGCTTCCGATATTTTGCTGTTCCTCCATGCTTTCTTGAGTCGTCGGCACGTGCGCTTAGATTCTCGGAGGTCTGTGGTGAACCAAATGGCTTTTGTGCTGCATTGTCTGTAGGAGTTCTGGAGGGGGGCGAGCGTGTTTGCGCAGTCGGTGATCCATCTGTGGAGTTCGTTGGCTGCAGAGTTGGCGTCGGTCATGGTGGGTGGAGGAGCGCGGTTGAGGGCAGAGTTGAGGTGCTCTTCGGTGATCTTGCTCCAGTTCCTGGGCAGGGGCGTGGTGTAGGGATGGGTGCGATGGGTTTTGAAAAGCAGAAGTGGTCGCAGAGGTGGTCCTTCCAGTTGGATTGCGTGGTGTGGCTGCTTGACCAGAGGTTTGTGCTGCACGTAACAACTGACAAGGTCTGTCAGGTCCATTTATTAACCTAGTGACTAGGGCTATAGGTCAGAGTCTAAAGTCCGCATTAAGGAGTGACTGCGGACTCTGTTCTGACCCAGCAGGGGCATTACTGGTCAGGACTGGTGTGCTTTGCAAGGGTGTCTGGTGACCTCAGATCTCCAAAAGTGTTCATTGCTGCAGCTGAGGTGAGATGTGCTGTGACAGAGTTTAAAGTGTTTCAGGCATCTGGACATGTCCCATGAAGGGGTTGAGGTGGTTTGGTTGAGCTGCCCTGTGGTCTCAGGTTTGAATGAGTAGTCTGTGTTGAAGGTCAGATAGAAAAACAGTTAGTGCCACAAGGTCGTGCTCATGGGACGCGGTGCGCTGCACCAGTGCTAATAACCTATTGGTGTTGAAATGCCAGCTCGACAAGCAGCCCCTGACTGAAGTACTTTGTCAGAGCTGCATGAACCATCTTCCTGTTAAGACAGGAATGGATCGATCAGGAGCATCTTTGCCTATTATGTATCATTGATGTTGATCTATGTGAGTGGGGTGAGTTTTAAGGTAATATTGTATGGCTAGATTGGTAAGAGAATAAGATGTCTTGTTGAAGGTACAAACAGCCAACTGTATAGCCTGTAGTCATGGTGCTTGTATGATGGGTTCAAGATGTTTCTGATGTGTAAAAGTAAGTTTAGTTTGAAGTATGAGTCCAACTGGTAATGGGTGCACCATTGAGGTGACAAACACTTACCCAACTATTTGACTGGGTGCTGTGATGTGTCCTTGGTCATGCCAGAAGCTGTGTCTGGTGCACACTATATGCGCAGCATGACGTTTGAGTAAAACTTGTGGCTGATTTGTCGCTATAGATTGTTGTTGGCGGCAGATGTCCTTGCTAGAACTAGTCACAAGATTGATCGGTGTGAAGGTTTTGAAAAGGTGTCAAGTTAGGGATGACACATCTGTCTTTAGTTCTTGTCAAATGGATTCCATCTGCACTACCCTTGCAAAGCTGCCCCATAAGATCGTTTTCCCAACGGCTGCAATGATTTAACTTTCTTTACTTCAAAGACAATTCTCAATTTTCTTTAACTCAACAACAGCCAAAGTAGCTTTTGCAATGCACTGTTCTCACTCTTGCTGATCTCATTGGAACAAATTGATACTGAAGTAGTTACTGATATCATGAGTATGGGTGCACTGGTGAGATACCTGATAAGTCTGGGTGAAAAGCCCAAAATGTTATGTGAATTTACTTGTTACAACACGAATGCGGATCTTGTATTTTGTGCTTTGTTATTTTAGTGCAAACTGCACCCTTGCATCCAATCTTGAGTAAAGGGCGCCGTTCATGCTAAAAAAACAAAAAATCACACATGATCTGAACAACAGTCCCTCATGCTCAGTTCTTTTATGTGGTTCCCACGATTGGTTTTTACCAGAATAAAATCTCAGTTATGTGACATGGCATAAACGTGCAATCTTGGGCACTTTGCTTAACAATTGCAATGCAAAGTGCCAGAAATTATTCGAGATTACACTGGTGTAAATAAAATTTTGTTCTAGGGCACCATCTTCATGTTATCAATATGTATTTCAATGTGTATTTGTTACCATGAGATCAACATTCTTTGCATTAAGAGTAACAACAATGTATAGCTTGAGTCTTGAGTCCAAAAAAAAACCATTTGTGGAGGGAAGACCAGGAGCAAGATGAGTGAATGAAGGGGCCCCCTTAGAATAGCATGCAGGGGGGCCCTCTAAAAATGTGTCATGCCACTGATGGTGGGTGTTCATGGCACTCAAGAATTGGGACGCACACAGTAAGGTTTAAAGAAGTATGGAATTGTATCGAATATCTACTTGCCCAAGGGACAGGATTCTCCAGAAATGAATTTGTCTTGTCAAAAAATGTTTGGTGACAGATTATGAGAGCATTATCATTATATCAGAGCTCAGGTATTAGCCTTTTTGATTATGTCAGGCTTCATTGTATATCGGGATTTGGATTCTAGCTTATTTTGACACCTTTCTACTAATGTATAGACAAAAGCTGGAAGTACGTGATAAGTGGTATTTCTAGGGTAAGAATGCCCTATGACTCAGTGCACACCCACAAATGTACATGTTTAAAGATGTTTACCAACTCTCCTCCAATCTTTTCCCACACTGGAAAAAGTTAGAATTTTACTCATGATAATCGCAAGAGTAAATGTTTTGCAGGGCGGGAAAAAGTGTAGAGAATGTGAATTTGCAATCGTTCAAAATATATTTGCATAAATGCTTGTATATTTGCTTCAAACATATAATTCACAAATGTTTGCTTCGAGTAAGTCAAGTCAACAAAGATTTATTCAATTTCTGTCCTAGAAAATCATAAAAGCACATAAAATCACAGTACAATACACAATAAGAATAAAAAGTATCAAATGTAAAATGAATTCATATTATTCCACCACCTAACTCCTCTAAGACATAAATTCATTGTTGTCATGTTTTCCATAGTAAGTCAGATATTCATATTACAATGGTTTTCCCAATGGTTTTAAATACACTTTTTAAAAACATTGATAATCTCCATACTACATGTTCGTTTTCCAAAAGCTGTGATAATATAAAAGCAGGACGACATCTAATACCCAGTGACTTTAAAATTGGTATAATTCCTATTTTCCTTTGCTCATCGTAAAACTTTCAAAATAAAACAACTGAATGATCATCGCGGGGACACAAGTGCATAACTCTTGACCAGTCATTATTTCTTGGAAGCTTATTAACATATGTAGAGTCCCTAGTCTGAATCTGGTCAGTAGAAATCTGTCATGACTACCAGAGACTATATTTAGATATGGTTGAATGCTCAAAGTTGTTCAAATCAATTGATTAGACAATACAGTGGGCTTTGTTATTTCTACTGTCATGGTGCTAGGCTTAGTATAAAAAATGACCCAAATCTCACATGAAGTCCCGGACATACCTTAGCCATGGGATAGTTAAATCCCTTTCCAATTTAAAACTATCATTAAAGATATCCTGGTTAAGCGTGGTTTTTGTTGATGACCAAATTCTGTGCCATGAGAGAATGGGTCCCATTTTTATAAGATCTGCAATATATGGTACACCCAATTCAGAATGGCAAACATATGAAGATGTGCTATTCGGGACTGCCAATATCTTAAGGCACATTTTCTACTATTTGTAATGAGTGGGAATCAGCGTGGCCCCAGACCCCAGTGCCATACATCGCCGTAGAAACACATTTTGCTTTATAGATCTTTAAAAGCTCTGTTGGCGGCCTCATACCCAGTTTTCTCAAGAAATTAGCAAGGGCAGCTGTGGCTTTCATAAGTGACACTTTTCTAGCTTGCACCGCCTAGGTCCAGTAGTCGTGTTGGTAAAAAAGAATGCCTAGATATGGGAATCTTTTTGTAAACTCTACCTTCTGCTTATCAATGTACAAATCTCTGCACTTTTGTCTACCATTTCCACATCTCATAGTAAAGGTTTTCGATGTATTAACCCTAAGTCCCAGGTTGTGCATATAGAGTGAAAAAATATTCATAACCCTTCGTAGTCCCACTTGGGTGTGTGACATCATAGTGGCGTCATCCGCATACAAGAGAGCTGGTATGGGGAGTCCCCCTATTTGTGGGAGATCTTGACACTCATTCTCCAGTTCTTGGTCCAGGTCATTTATATAGAGGTTAAATAGAAAGGGGGCTACCACACAGGCTTGCCTTACCCCTCTCCTTATTGAGGACGGATTAGTGCATTCACCTTTAGCACCAAACCGCACTCTCGCCTTTGCATCGCTATAGAATCGTCTTAAGAAGTGGGTAATTGTATCTTCCACGCCTAGGTCTTCAAGGGTCTTCCAGAGCTTATCATGCCTTACACAGTCAAAGGCTGCAGTGAGATCTACAAGTGCTAAAAATAGCCTGCCCTTCTTGGCACAGGTATACTTCCCTATGATAATATTCCATTATTTCCCATGCATCCATCAACATTTAGCTTAAAGCTCTAGTTAAGAGGTGATGTTTAAATTGCACTTTCTTTCATAGCTACATAATTCAGACTTTAAGAGGCAAATACATTTGAATAATACATTGCCATATTTGGAGAAAAGAAACTACTTCTGGAGTGAGGGGACGGAGGTGGGCCTAAGGCCTCACTTTCCCTTTTGGATAGGCATGTCCTCACAGATGTCTAATGGGGTAACAGCTCCATTTGAAGTCAGACCCGAAGCCATTTCAGCTCAGATGACTCCAAGGCTACAGTGGTTGTCTGTGCAGTGCAGAGTTAATTTAAAAATACTTTGCTTATAAATACCTGGTAGGCTCAAAGCCACTGTCTCCAGGAAAGAGCCAAGCAAACCCATGCAAAGGAATCATACCATTGGTCCTTAGAATCCGGTGCAAATCTAGGGCAGATTGTCTTTTAATTATGCTTCACCTCTGGAACTGTCTACCTATTGAAAACATGCCCACCACCTTGCCATCTACTATGTTATGTAATGAGGATTTCTAAAGGGCAACGAATACCCAGAGGTGTCTTGGCTCTACCTAGAAAGGCACTGTTGACTAAGAGGGCGTGACAGAGAAGCTATGGTGAGTTAAAGAGCCAGGTTTTCAGCAATTTCCCGAAGGCCAGTAGATTAGGGGCATTGATATGCAGTGGAAGAGAATTTCAGGATTTAGAGGTTCCCAGCAGGAAACTCCTGCCTCCCCATGGTGCCCCCTTGAATTTAGAAACAACTAAGTTTGGCGTTAGATGAGCATAAGATCCTGCTTGTGGGGTACCAGATGAAGCTGTGCTGTAGAAAAACAGGGACAAAGTCCTGTAGGGCCATGTAAACAATACAGAACGACTTGAAAGTGATCCTCTGCCTTACAAGCTTTCTGATATACTTGGCTACCGAGTGGTATTTCGGGATATTCTAGCCGCAGCATTTTTTAGGATTTTCAGTTTATTTAAGATATATATAACAGGCTATTACAGTAGTGTAATTTCACCATAACTAATGATGCGACCAAAGTTTTCGGAAGATGGGTAGGAATGTAGGGAAGTATCTTTTTTATAGCTCTGAGCATGAGGAAGACAGAGGATGTTACTGCATTAACTTGTCAATGGAGCACAGTTTGTCGTCAATGGAGAATCCAAGATTCCATTCCTTTTGACAGATGTAGGTAAGGAGCCCATGCCCTGAGGCCAGAAGGTCGTAATCCAGAACAAAGATTGGGCACCGAAATAGTCACGTTGGTTTTGTCTGAATTCAACTTTAAGCAGTTCGTTCCCACCCAGCTGTTGACTGCCTGCATTCAGTCACAAATATTTGATCCTGTGCCTGGCTCATGGTTGGTTTAGGAGATGACAATCTAAGTGTCGTCTGCATAAGAGGCCAGGGAGAAGCCAAAGGATTTAATAAGTTCGGCTAACGTGGTGATGTAAAGATTGAAAAGTGTTGGACTAAGTGAGGACCCCTGAGGAATCCCACATGGGAGCAGGTAAAAATGAGAGACAAATTTGCCATTCTGTGCCGATTGCTCCTGCCCGGAGAGAAAGGATTTCAGCAACTCCCAGCCGGGCAAAAAATGACCATTTTAGTTAGTCAATACAATAGCAACTGGTGACAGACAGTGTCAAAGGCTGCCGACAGATCAAGCATGGTTAGGGCAGCTCCCCCTCCCTAGTAGAAAGGCCTGCCTGATCTCCTTTGTAGCCCTGATCATTGCAGTCTCTGTGCTATGGCCGCTACGAAAGCCAAATTGAGTCGCATCCAAGAAATTGTTCAATTGGATGTACTCAGCAAGTTGGCTGTTCATAATTTTCTCTGTGATCTTGGCAGGCAGCGGTCGACAGGAAATAGGACGGTAGTTGTTTGGATCCTTAGGATCCAAGGAGGCCTTTTTTGGCAAGGGAAGCATAGAGGCTTTTTTCGACACAGCTGGGAAGCGGTCGAACTGAAACATGAGACCGAAGATAGTTGTGAGTTGGGGGGCGATGGTCTCAGCCCTCCAGTGTTAACTCTTCTGAACTATTACCCTGGGAATAATCACCTGCACACTTAACCATGCCAACGTTTGTACCTACGATAGCTTCACCAGACCTGCATGATGCTCACTGTAGGAATACATTGACACTGCTCAAATGATACCTCTCTGATCACTCACTACTCATGATTGAGCATAATGAGAATTCAACCCGGACCAGCATACCGACATGGAGACTGAACCCAGAGGCTTTGTGGGACACATCCGTCTGATAAGACATTCTAAGGTAATAGACACATATTTAGGCAGTGATTAAAGATCGACTACCACTAGAACTAATGAGTGGGACTCTCTAAACATAGTTCTGAGGGGAGACTCCATGAGAAAAACATATGGTCATAGACAATAATGAGGAGAGGGTTTCCTGACTGCAGAAACTGCAGGCCTCAGGTCCCTCTATCAAGATAGAGTTATGGGAAGCTAGACTGGAGATGGTTACAACTTGGGACTCACTAGATAGATTTACTTTAAGAGAATACAGGCAGAGAGAACATAGGGAGGGAACAAATCAAGCAGACTCCTGGCATGGCTCTTAAAAATGGAGAGACCTTCCCCCATGATACTGACTTTGAACCGACCATGCAGAGCCTGGTAGTGACCTAGACCAGCTTTGATAACCCCATACAACAATCCCTAGCCAGTCTGTACAAGGAGCCTCTGTTCCCGGATGCCCCATTGAAAGCTGTTCTAAGGAAGCTACAGCATCTGAGGCTCATATATGAACAAATAGCAGACCTAGAGTTAGAGGAATTAAAAGAGGCCATACGTAATTTGCAAAGCCCACAAGGGCAGACAGACTTGCTCTATAATCCTCTCAAACTCCCCGAAAAACATTTAGAGATATAGAGTGGGGCAAAAGAACTAGGGAGGCTATTGGACTCTATGAGAGAAGCCATTCCAAATATGATGGTGACGCCTGACAAATAGAGAAAGCTCCTGAGATCATACATGTCCCTTTCAGTGATAAATGCAGATGCAAAAATATTAGCTAAAGACCTCAGCAACATGTTACTCCAAGTCATAAGGTCCCTGGTGCACAAAGAGCAATGCATTTCATCGAAGGCTGGAGCTCACTTCTGACTTTACAAAGGTTAAGCCATGTGCTACATGTCACTGAACAATCGGAGGCTGATGGCATATTTCACATCGAAAAAGCATTCGACACTTTAGACTGGAACAATGTGTTGGTTGAGTAGCATACAAAAAATGGGATTTAGGAAACATAACTTGGATTGGGGGGTTAAACTGCGAGATACAGGCCCAGTTGCTGGGTGAGGTCTGGAGGTATTATAGCAGCTTAATGGACCATAAAGAAGGACACCATGTAGGGGTATCCATTACAGCCCTTCTTGCCTTGGCGGTCAACCTATCAGTGGTCAGGCTCAGAGATGTTCTACCTGAATGGATAATAAGGGTGGGCGACAGTACACACAATATCAGTGTATATCAACAATACTCTGGTACAAAACAGTAATATGCCCCTTAGGAAGAATAGAGAGAATGGCTCACGGAGAACTCCCTAGAATAAATGTACAATGGGGAAACAGACATGTTTAGATATCTGGGCGTGCAGATAGGACACCGTGCTGAAAAGCAGTACACTTGCAATATGGAATGGGTGCTTCAGAATTTCAGGGCTTCTATGTGGTTATAGAGGTCCATAATAGGCAGAATTTCAGTTTCTAAGACGGTGTTTCTCCCCCATTGCCTATATGTCCTACAAAAATGCAATATCCCTCTTATTTTCAACCTTTCAGGTACTGGACAGTCAGCTGATCTCACTGGTATGGGCAGGAAAGGGTAGGGTACGGTTAGATAGCCTAAAGTTGGATACAGAGGAGGGAGGCCTTTGCCTGCCCAATCTGGTACTGTATTATAATGAAGCATAGCTGCAACATGTTGTGAAAGGGTGTGACAAGGCAGATAACACGGAGAAAAGATTGGTCAGTGGCTCAAATGGTGAGGAATCCCTACCAGTTCTCCTGAGCGTTGAGTACATACCCATACAGTATCCACATGATGTACCTCATACAGCCTCTCGTATGAGAGTCCTGGGACACCCCCTTTTCCAGATCTTTAGAGATCTGGTGGCTAAGCCTTTCAAACACTTACGTCGCGATATGTCAATATCCTGGTGAAGTGAGGGAGGACACCATTCCTATGGGATTTATAGAGCGCACAGTTATTCCCAGGGGAGTGTCCTGGCGCTAGCAGCAGGACCACCCTGGATAAACACTAGCATCCAAAACAACTGACCTAAGCATTAAACAGGAGGGTCTTCAGACCTTTCCTAAAGATCCTTTCTAAAGGAGCTTAAAAAAAGGATGGACGGAAGCAAATTCCAAAGTTTTGCCATAAGAAAGGTAAAGGATCTCCCACTGCGCCTGGCCCTGTGGACCCCCAGAATGGGCAGGAACTTCCGAGAGTCAGACTTCAGGGATCTACCCTGACAATAGGCCTTGAGTCTGCATCAGATACTGAGGTCCCTTGTACTCCAAAGTTCTGAAGGCACAGATTAGAGCCTTGAATTTGAATTCACATGAGAGGAGAGCTCATTTAGTTTGTAGTGGCACAACTTCCAGTACACACAACTGCCTAGGATGGCCAAGGAGGTCTTAGTTGGAGAGCACTGATACCCCCACTACCTCAGCAACAAACCTTGGGGTCCTTTTGGAGCTAGGACACTGTTGTATATTGATCTCACATTTATTAAAGCCTTAAAAAAAGAAAAGTCCCACTGAGAGCACACCTGCTATTGGTGGTGGGTTTAGAGGCATTTCTAACAAAAAAAGAATTAGAGAAAGCATGCACTCAAGTCTGGGAGGTGTCTAGTAATGCAAGATTTACATTCATATACACTAATTTCCTGCAAAATACTACCTGACTCCCTTAAAACTGAAATGGATATATCCAGCAATCCAGCAAGTCATTAAGCAACTACTTAGCTGAATGCAAAAACAAAAGTTAACATTGGCATGACTTTTAAACACTGCCCTGTAGGTGTCAAACTCAGAGCTAAACAATCAGGAATCTATCCGATATTTGCATTATTGGGCGACTATTAGCAAAGCAACACATAGATATTCATTGGCTCCACCCTAGAGGTCTTGTGGAGGAGACCTCGGCAAGGGATCTATTACAAAGGACATAACCAAGGAAGTTATGGTCAGGACCAGCGAAAAGGCAACAGAATAGCTGGCTGGATAGACTGACATTATAAACTCAATAGTTGGATCAGGAAAGGATGCGTCACAGCAGAAGCACCAGACAGCTTTAGGAACTCCTCCAGAGAAGGTGATGTCAGACATTGGGTTGTTAGTTGCAAAGGTGTGAGCCTGTCGCAAGTAATAAGGCCGCAAGTTTCTCATTACTGGGAACCAAGTATCCCATGGTACTACTTTAATTTCTCGGGATAATGAGGCAGGGAGCTCTAAGATCTATTCAGGAAAGGTGGCGTGGGCTAGTAATCCCAGCTTGCTGGTACGCAAAACAGCACTCAATAAATGACTGTCCAGTCAGTGATTTCTCTTATAAAAAGGAAATGGACTTTTATTTCACACACTACTAAACACTATGTATTCAATTTAAAATATGTAGAATCAGTTAGATGGAAATATCTTTGGTGACACCCTCATATCACGTTACACACCCGTAGGTCCTGAACCCTAGAACCACAATACCCTAACCTAGAATAGATGCAATATCACAATATAAGCGGGTGTCGTTTTCAATAAGATGCGAGGATTGGACTAGCCAAATAAGAGAAAAGTCAGTGTTGACCTTTGACAAAGTGTGGCATTAAGCTCCTCCTGCCTCTAATACCTCAAGGCAAAGCAAGCATATTATACCAAACCCATACTGAAGACTTTGAGCAGTGTGTTTGCATGTATGGCATCCCTGATAAGTGAGATCTTTAAGTAAGATATTAATTGAGATATTTCATGAAGTTAACTTCCAGATTCATATGTGGTTCTGAAGCCAGTTGACCCTTTGAGGCAAAGTTCATTGGCTGAAACATGTTGACCTGTGGACGCTGGAGATAGTAACTCTCAAATAGCGTTGCCCCCTGTTTTTAGCATTGTCAGAGGGCCTTTCTAATACATTAATGTTAGGTTATCTTAGACAATTGTACCGCTGTATTCCTTAAGAATAACAAAGCTCCCTTGAGTTTCAAGGTTGATCTAGGTTGATCCCTTCCAGAAACAGAAGGTGTCTGGACGAGGACTCTGAGATCAAGCATGCCAATAGTATCCTTAGTGGATGAGGGTCCTTTTAAAAACACCTGGGATGGCCCTATTGGTTAGGGATGGATAGGAAAATGAATTGTTGGTAGTGGGTCCATTCTCTATTGATAACATCATCTTCAACAAGGCAGACTACTGGCCTTGTGAGGGTGTCACTGCATCAGTAAATGGAGTCACATTTTAGAATTATAATGTAAACCAATAGGGGTGGTACCAATCTTCAATAGAATTCATTATGTCGTAAGACCTTGCATTGTCAAACATCAACATTGCCAATAAGCATTAAATTGGATAACATAGGTATCAGAGTCTTTCTTTTATTTTTGCTATGCTGCTAGTGCAGCTTTAAGATCAACCAACAGGAGTCCCTGCATTCCCAAGCCCTATGCAAAAGCACAGACGCTAGTAGAGCTTGCAAAACTGTACAACAGCCTCCCCAGGCCAGGTATCCTATGCCCTGGGAGTCTTAGTGTGACCTGGACAGCAGACGGTGGGGGAGGGAGACTGCTCCACTTCCTGCAGCCCCCTAGCACACTATAGTAAAGTTGGTGGTGACCTTGCCTTTCCTGGGGCACCACAAAATGCCAAATATGAAAAAGTAAAGCCCTCTCAGGGTATTTAATGGAGCTCCTTCACCAGACTATGCATACTGTATTAGCAGTTTGTACGCTGTGTTTCCTTTCCAAATGCGGGCTTGCGCTGCCATCCTTTTTCTGTAGGTAACGGGTGCCCATGCCAACTAGGTACACTGGTGTTGTCATATTTGTTGGTGCTATAGGGGAACACCAATGCGGCCCGCCTTCCTAGACTGGCGCAGGAGTTGGCAACACTCTCCTCTGCTCTCATTTTGGGCAGGAGTCAGCAATGTTCTTTTTGTTCTCTCCTGCATGTGCTAACTGCAGGTAGGAGGCACTATGCTAGCACTGGCGGGTCCCCAGACACGGGTACGGGCATGGACAATGCAGCCAGAAGTAAGCTCCTCTTCTGTCCTGGTGTTGGGTTCCCCTAACACACTTAAATTGCATCAGGCCTCACAGAATCGTGTCCCTTTGGTTCAAGAGTGGTTTGAGGAGGGGGCCCCATGAATTCTCCCTCCCAATGGAAAATTATAAAAGAAGTTGTTTAGACCCCCAGGGGTTGGCCATCTCAGGGGGCAGGGGGGTTCCAATCGTATCTCCCGTTTTCCCAGGTCCCTTAGGGCCGATGTGTATGTCTCAAGGCTCATTTAGCTCCTGGTGGCCACCCCTACCCACCAGGATCATTTTCATCAGGCCCTCTAGCTTCTGCAGGGCAGTTGCTATGGGCAACTTGATTTCTACTGCTCACTGTGCCTGACCTGTCCTCGGCCTGGGCTCCACTCCTGGTGCTCCATGTCTTCTACAGCCCCCTCTGCAGTCTGCCAGCAGAATGCCCTCCCTGCAGGACTCTGTTGGCTTCCTGAAGGGCACCTGTGTGTTAGCGGAGTCGAGGTCCAGTCCACAGAAGTCCCACGGAAACCATGCAGGGTCCACCAGAACTGTTCCTCAGTGGGCATAAGGGGTCAACACCACTGATCCTAGAAAGAACCATCCTAGTCCTGGGGCTCAGCTGGAGTAAATGTCCTTCAGTCTATCCCTGCAGTGTCCTCAGGTGGCTTCTCCTTCCAGCTGGGAATTCTTTCTCTGATGTCGCTCCCAGGTCCATTGTCTTCTCAAAAGTCTGCCCCTTGTGCAGGGGATTTTAAGTGGGGTTGGAAAGTTCTAGAAGCCAATCCTAGGGTACCGATCCATCACTCAATCCCTGTCCCAACCCTCTTTCACAGCATTGTGGGATATTCCAACATAGTGACTTCAAGTTGTCTGTAGAAAGGACTTCTTTGAGAGCCTCAGCTCTGCCTCCATCTGACACAAGTGTTGTGGCAGCCAACACAGGTAAGGAGTGGTGGGGCGGGTGGAGGTTATCCAGGTGAAGCTCACGGGGGGGTGGGGGGGTGAGGGAGCGCGCGGCGGTGGTGTCTTTAAAGTGTTTTTTTTTTAATTAAAGACTTACCTGGTGCTACCGGCAGCCGCGGCCTTGCGCTCCTCTATTCCTGGTCCCAGCAGTCCCTGGGACTGCATCACGGACTCCCCATCCAATCCCCACACTGCTCTCAAGCATGAGATCAGCGTGGAGATTGGCTTGGGAGGTCTTGATTAACGCCTGCTCAGGCACAGGGAGTCTGTGCTGTTTCAGCTGGGTTGGAGAAACCTCAGTGTTCATGTCAGTTTGGCCATCCTGAGACTGCTAGCCAAACTGTCATGCGCACCTAAAAGTACACCTACCACTCCTCCTTCCCCCTCCCTTTCCCCGGCCCGCCCCTCCCTACACACACTGGCTCAGAGCCAGCAGCTGAAAAATAAACAAGCATTTGCAATGCAATCGGTCTCGCCGTTGGGAACTTATATGTTTATAGCTATGCAGCACATTAGCCTGGGTGCTGAAACATCTACTGTTCTTTAACATGGAGGGAAAGTAAGCACCAAACTATGTGACACACTAGGTATGGGAACACATGGAGATAAATATGCCTTTTAGAGGGAAATGGTATAGTCCAAAGCTCTGTTTTTAATATAAAATCAGGGCCTTTGGTGGTCATATCACTGAAAATACAGTGTGGTCCACTCCTCGGCTAGGAAGGCACTCATATTTCGTTGGTAAGAAGTCAAAAGATTGGTCAAATTGAAAACCTGAAATGCAAAACGCAATCCAACAATTTGCAAGTACATCTCACCTATGTTCAACAAGCCATGTTTTACCCATGATTGGAATAGTGAATCACCAAATAAACTGAGCCACCGCAATCAAAATCAACCAAAACTGTGGCTCAAGGTTACATATTGGCAGAAACAGTATAAAACAGAAACACAGTCTAAATAACTATGAAAGTGACACATAAATAATGACCATCCGACTCAAACTCAGAAATTCCATGTCCAATTCACTGCCAAAGCAGGCCTACTATGTGTCATTTCATGTGGGCTAAGTGCAGTCTACAATGCATGACTTGCAAAAGCAAATTAACATTCTCTCATATTTAAAATTTCCTGTAGCAGACAAAATTTTAAGTTACTGCAAAGCGGGACAAGATTTTACATTCCAACATTCAATGGTCTGTTTCAGTGTCTGATTATAGTGCAGATAACGGTGTACGTATGCTCATACCTATATCTGTCTTACTTCCTATGTCCCTCTTTCTCTCTCTAGCTCAACATACTCGTTATTCCCCTCTCTCTTTCTGCCACACTCTCTCATTCTGGTTTTGCTTAGCTCCATCTCTCTCTCTGTTTCTCTCTTTGTAAAAAGTGCAAAATAAAGTGACAAAGGAAAAGCAAAGCCATTGTGATCAGGAAGTCAAGCTTTGTCCCCACGCAGAAGGTAATAAAAAGTAGAGTAGCCAGCAACTCGCTCCCCCTTGCATAGAAATTGATGGTGGTCATTTGGCATCAATTCATTTTACTAGCCCAGTATTAATGCTTTCGTCTCATATAAGAAATTCAATCATAGATACGCCTGACATTATGACGTCTATTTTGGCTCCGATCTCAGACTTTAACAAACCTAAACAAAGAAAGGCCCGTAACACACTATTCGGCAATGAGCAGGCTGTTAGCACCTCACAAATAAAATAAAAAGAAGCCTGTTTTAAGCTGCAAATAAAAAAATAAGATGTGTAATTTTAATTTCTAATGCGACGTGAAGAATTAGCATGAGAGCAGTCAGACAGCATAGGGTTTGCTTTCAAAGAGGGCTGCATTTCTGAATTAATTCATCCTATAAGCAGAAAATGTACAGGCGGTGTGCACAAAGTGTGTTCACGATTCTGAACCTTTACAGAGGAGACACTGAATCAGAGAGAGCAATGATATTCTTTAATCATCACCATCAGAGGGAAATAGTCAAATGTTCCTAATCTGCTTGCCATTAATAGTCTTAATCTCACCGGTTCTACCTTCTACAGTAAGCAACGGTCCGGCCACCTTCCGAAACCAACGACAAAAAGTGTGCACTGAGTGGCTTCACAGTTCAGGCAGAGCCGAGCACGTAATAGCTGTGGAGCAGACCCGCTAAATCACCTCAACCATGCATCAACTCTGTTCACTGCACCAGGGAACCTCATTGTGAGAAGTTGGCCTGATATGTAGTGCTCACTATTCTAGTGATCACTGTGTATCATTCCAAACGACCCTTATTGATGATTGGTTGTAAGTCAACCTTATAGACCAGCTATCCTAGTAGCGTGGACAAGAGCAGTCTTCAGGCTAAACTCTAGAGGGCGTGTTAAGCCAGCTGTTTACCATCACATATACCCCTTGAACTCCAAGTGAAAGGACACCACACAAGTTGTTATGAAAATAAAGGATATTTATTTATAACAAGACTACCCTGGCTCTTTATGAGTCAGGGAGCTAAGCACACTACAAAAACTCTTATGAAAAATACTTCTGGTTGCACAATTTACACAAATGCCCGAAGGGCACGAAACCATTTACACTGCAAGTGGAATGGGAAAGGTTAGAAAGTTTAAAGTTACTGATTCCGGAGGAATCCGATCAGTGGGACTAAACGAAAAAGGAACTGGACACTTGTAGAGTGAACCTACGATGGAGCACCGAGATGCTCGAGTTACCTAGCCCAGAGGCTGCGGCTGCGTGGGGTTCAGCAAGATGTCGGGAGTCCTCGTTGTAGTCTCAGGAGCCTGAAAGAAGAAGTTGCTGGCAGGCGACCAGTGTTGATGTTCAGAGAGATCCAAGCCTGGATCGGTGATGAAGAAAACCTGAAAGCAGAGGGGACTCAGTTCTCAACCGCTAGCCAGCGATCGTGTGGGTACCAGGAAGGTACCGGCTGAAGTCACCTCGACCAGGTGAGTGGATGACGTCGGACTCGGCTGTTCCTCGGACCAGGATGCGCGGCGTCGACCAGGATGGAGGGCGAGCTGTCCCACGAAGGTGTCTGCTGTCGATGATGCTGGGCCCAGGAATGGGGCAGCAGGTCTTGGCAGTGGCAAACCCACGCGGTGGAGTCAAGATGGCATCGGGAGTGGACCAGGAGGGTCCGAGGTACTCCTCTGTTGAAGGGGAGCAAGAGCCAGTCTGGAGCAACCAGACCAGTGATGAAAGTCTGTCGTGGTGCGTTCTGAAGAGGGCCACAAGCCGGTCGGCGAGTGGCCTGACAACGCGGTGAGCAACAAGGAGCAGAAGGGCCCCCACGCAGATCTTGTGGATGCTGGGGAGGCAGACTTCGGTGCTGGAGCCGCTCAGGGTTAGGGCTTCTCAAACCCTAGGTGCACTCACTCGAGGGTCCCTCGGTGGGCGTGCTAGATAAGCGTCATGCAGGTTCTGAAGATGGCCGGTCCCGCAGGTCTCGTCACACCTACGAATCACAGCTGGGCTGACGATGTAGGTAGAGGTCAGAGATGGCAGGGAACCCGGGTCTCGTCGAGCTGGGCAGTCTTGATCCGTGGGAGAGACGTACAGCAAACCGCAAGCGCTTAGGTGGTGCCTGCTGGTGCAGGGTGGCTACTCCTTAGCCACAAGGGAGAGTCTTCAGAAATAGTCAAGAGTTCCTTTCGGGGAAAGTAGTTCAAGATTCAGAATTATCCAATTTGGGAAGGGGACCCGCTCCTACCTTTATTCTAGGAAAAAGGGGCTGGCCCGTGACTAGGTCCTACCTATGGGTGGGACCAGGAGGGGGGTGGTTACACCCCTATCCTTTTTCCGGCTTCGCCCCAGCTCAGGGGCTGGTGTGCCCCCGAAACTGGTTTGAGCCGGGCTATGCACAGTGAGCACCGGGGTGCCACTTGCAATCACCTTCCTTTCAGCCCTGCCTACCTGGGATACACAAACCCTGTCTGGGATGGTGCTAACACCGCCCTCAACAGGAAACCCTTTGTCCAAGCTCCCCTCGCTGGAAGGTCTCCCAGCAGCAGGAGGTCAGACTTGTGTCTGGTGGCAGCATCCATTTTGTGATGCTGAGGCTTGAGTCAACTTTAACCGGGGTTCAAGGTTACTTCCATGTCGTGTCCCTCTAGAAGGGTGGAATGCTAACCCCGTCGCCAGAACTGGCGAGGGGTTCGTATTCCAATTCGTATGACACCTTACTCGACATGTTTGGGTGATGCGATGCCAAAGTTAGCAAATAACCGCGAGGATTATAATGCACTTTAAAGTAGTTGGCCCGCGTCACCGTGGAACGGCTATTAGGATTTGGTTCCGCAAGCCGTCGACGGGCTCAGCGCGCGCCAGGGCACCATCTCACATGATTCCCAGCACTCTGCCTTCAGGATTGATAAGGCCTGCCATAGGAGTGACTGACAGGAATCCATGCGTCCATTTTAGGGGTAGGTATAGGAATACTACACCTACAGCAACGGGTGATTACACCACCTTGCCCCAGCTGTCGTGCAGCCAGTTGTGTCAGATTTGGGCGGCCATCCAGGGGTGGCATAATACATGCTGCAGCCCCTGGTAGGCCCTGGGTACACCGATGCCCTGGATACCTGTGGTATGCTGATACAGGGACTGATAAGGCGGCCCAGTTCCAATTAGTGGATGCACCTAATGTACATGTGTGTTAATTTCGAGAGAGAACAGCTAGGCTGTGGGTCTGATTGGCAGGCCCGCAGCCGGGGAAAGTCGTAAACCAATGAAGCAAAAGCAAAAAAATCTGGGTGATCATAGGTTTGCAGACCCTACTCTCCTACATGACCCCCCCCCAAACTTTGGGACAATAAGCTAACCTTGACCAGGTGAGTCTTCTTGCTCTAAGTGGAAATACCTGGAAAGCCCATCTGCATTGCCATGATCAGTGCCAGGTCTATGCTCCACTGTGAAGTCCATCCCCTGTAGGGAAATGGACCACCTAAGTAGTTTGGGGTTTTCACCCTTCATTTGATTTAGCCACAAGAGGGGCTTATGGTCGGTCTGAATCTTGAAGTGAGGGCCAAACAAGTATGGCCTCAACTTCTTCAGGGCCCAAACCACAGCAAAGGCCTCCCTCTCAATAGCTGACCAATTCTTCGCTCTGGGGGTCAGCCCCCTGCTAATGAAAGCTATGGGCTGGTCATGACCATCAAAATTCAGCTGAGATAGAACAGCTCCCACACCCAACTCCGAAGCGTCTGTTTGGACAATGAATGTTTTGGAGTAGTCTGGACTCTTTAGGATAGGTGCTGTGCACATGGCCTGCTTTAGGTCATCGAATGCCTTTTGACAGCTGGCTGTCCACTGAACTTTTTTTGGCATCTTCTTACTTGTCAGATCGTTTAGCGGGGTCACAATGGATCCATAATTTCTGACAAATTTCCGGTAATAACCAGTCAGGCCCAAGAAAGCTCGAACCTGAGTCTGGGTGGTTGGAGGAGCCCAGTCCTGGATGGCCTGTATTTTGCTCTCCAATGGCTGAACCTGGCCTCCACCTACAAGGTGGCCCAGGTATACAACCTGTGTCTGCCCTATCTGGCACTTAGTGGCCTTGATAGTGAGGCCTGCCTTCTGCAGAGCCTCTAACACTTTCCTCAGGTGGACCAGGTGATCCTCCCAGGTGGAGCTAAAGAGAGCGATATCGTCCAGATACGCCGCGCAGAAGTCGTCCAACCCAGTGAGAACTTGATTCACCAGCCTTTGGAAGGCGGCAGGTGCAGTTTTCAAACCAAAGGGCGTTACCACGAACTGATAATGCCCACCCGGGGTAGAAAATGCTGTTTTGGGCTTGGCCTCCTCAGCTAACCTGATTTGCCAATACCCAGCTGTCAGGTCAAATGTACTTAAGTTATTTGCCGAAGCCAACCGGTCTATAAGTTCATCTGCTCTTGGTATCGGGTGGGCGTCAGTCTTAGTGACTGCATTGAGGCCTCTGTAGTCCACGCAAAACCTCATCTCTTTCTTACCGCCCTGGGTGTGAGGTTTTGGTACGAGAACTACTGGACTAGCCCAGGGGCTGTCCGAGGGCTCAATGACTCCCAGCTCCAACATTTTCTGCACCTCTGTCTTGATGCAGTCTCTGACATGATCAGGCTGTCGATAGATTTTACTCTTTACGGGCAGACTGTCCCCAGTGTCGACCTCATGGGTACACCAATTGGTCTGACTGGGTGTCAGAGAGAACATATGTCGGAAGGATTGAAGAACCTGTTTACAATCCTGTTGTTGATGTCCAGAGAGGCTGCCACAAAAGACAACACCATCTACTGACCCATCGTCAGGGTTCTGAGAGAGCAGGTCCGGGAGAGGGTCACTCTCCTCCTCCTGTCCCTCATCTGTGGCCATGAGCAAGCCCATGCCCTCCCTGTCGACATATGCCTTGAGCCTGTTTACATGGAGCACCCGGTGGGGGCTCCGGGGAGTTCCCAGGTCTACCAAGTAGGTGACCTCTCCCTTTTGCTCAATGATCATGTGGGGCCCAGACCATTTGTCTTTGAGTGCTGCTGGGGCCACTGGCTCCAGCACCCACACCTTCTGTCCAGGCTGATACACAGTCAGGACAGCCTTTTGGTCGTGCCAAGCTTTTTGTAATTCTTGGCTCGCCTCAAGGTTTTTAGATGCCTTTTCCATGTACTCAGCCATCCGCGAGCGGAGACCGAGCACATAGTCCACAATGTTTGATGCCGGCTTTTTGAGAGGTCTCTCCCATCCTTCCTTTACCAAACAAAGGGGTCCCCTTACAGGATGTCCGAACAGAAGTTCAAAAGGGCTGTAGCCAACCCCCTTCTGCGGGACCTCTCTGTAGGCGAACAAGAGGCAGGGTATCAGGACATCCCATCTCCGCCGAAGCTTTTCAGGTAGTCCATGAATCATCCCTTTTAGGGTCCTGTTGAATCTCTCAACAAGCCCATTGCATTGTGGGTGATAGGGTGTGGTGAATTTGTAGTTGACACCGCACTCCTTCCACATAGCAGTCAGATATCCCGACATGAAGTTTGCACCTCTGTCGGAGACGACCTCCTTAGGGAAGCCCACTCTGGAGAACACTCCAACTAGGGCTCGAGCCACAACAGGTGCTGTAGTGGTCCTAAGGGGAATAGCTTCAGGATACCTGGTGGCGTGGTCCACCACCACCAGTATAAACTTGTGCCCTGATGCTGTCTGGGGTTCCATTGGTCCGACAATGTCGATCCCCACTCGTTCAAAGGGTACCCCCACCACCGGCAGTGGTATGAGGGGGGCCTTTGTCGTGCCACCTGACTTACCACTGGCTTGGCAAGTGACACAGGAGCGGCAAAACTCCTTCGTATCTTCGGACATGTGGGGCCAGTGAAAGTGTGGAACAATTCTGTCCCAAGTCTTATTCTGGCCTAAGTGACCTGCAAGGGAAATCTCGTGGGCCAAGGTAAGGAGGAAACCTCTCAGAGACAAGGGGACGACCAGCCTCCTGGTCGCGCCAGGCTTGGGGTCTCTTGCCTCGGAGTACAGGAGTCCATCGTCCCAGTACACTTTGTGGGTACCTGTGGCGTTCCCTGCAGCCTCAGCAGCAGCCTGCTGTCTGAGGGGTTCAAGTGAGGGGCAGTCTAACTGTGCCTTCCCCAGGTCTTCCCTAGAGGGTCCCCCTGAGCCCAGAAACTCAACCTGACCAGGTTCAAGCTCTTGTGGCTCAGTTTCCCTCAGTTCCTTAAGGTCAGCCTCCTCAGAGACTTGATCCACGACCTGGGGCAAGGGGGAAGGCGAGGCCTTACCCTTACTGCTCCTTTTCTTGGATGGTGTCTGGTCCGTTCTTCCAGGATCCAGCACCTGTTCAGTGGGGCATCTTTTGGCCTGTGACCTGGTCACAGCAAGGACATGTGCTGGCAAGCCTAACATTTTCATGTGAGTCCTCTGCTCCACTTCTGACCATTGTGACGTTTCCAAATCATTGCCCAACAGACATTCTACGGGGAGCTCTGAACTAACCACAACTTTCTTCGGGCCACTTACCCCTCCCCATGAGAAATCAACAACTGCCATAATGTGATTGGTAGTGACATTGCTGGCATTGGTCACTAGGTAATCGGTACCTAGCATGATCTGTCCAGGGTCCACAAAGTTAGGCGTCACCATGGTGACACTGGCACAAGTGTCCCTGTAGGCCTGAGCCACTTTTCCATTGATCAAAGGCGTCTGCCTGTATTTGCCCAAAGTATTGGGACTGGCATCAGGGGACATATCCATATCCCCTGTACAGACAGGGACGGCCTGAGTGAGTGTGCCAACTAAGTCGTCACTCCCCTCAGTTCCCAAGGTTAACCCAACTAATGCCTTGGGAGGCGCACTACCACTGCTGACTGTACTAGGGGGTGCAGGTGCCTTAGGGGCTGCAGTGGCAGGAGTTTGCCCTCCTTTCTTGGTGCACTCACTAAACCAGTGAGTCTTACTTTTACAGTATTGGCACCACCTTTTTGACTGGCCTTCTGGAGTCTTCTTTTTCTGCTGTGAAGCCTGACCCCCACCCTCTTTGGTTTGTTGGGGGCCTGTCGAAGACTTCTGGTCATTTTGTTCGTTCTTGTTACTACCCTTTTGGTCTGCTTTCTTCTGACCACCCTGGTTCTGAGTCTGGTTCTGCTTGACCCTTGTTCTGACCCATCTGTCTGCCTTCTTTCCCAATTCTTGGGGAGAGGTCAGCTCCGAGTCGACAAGGTGCTGATGCAACAATTGGTTCTGACAGTTGTTTAAAATCTGTTCTCTCATGATAAGATTGTACAATTCTGTGTAATCAGTAACCTTGCTACCCAGCAACCAACCTTCTAAAGCCTTAGTGGCACAATCGACAAAGTCAGCCCAATCCTGAGACTGAATTTTCTGGGTGTCCCTGAACAGCACCCGGTACTGCTCGGTGGTTAAGCCGAACCCATCAATCAGTGTATTCTTCAGGACTTGGTAGTTGTTGGCATCCTCAGCTCTCGTAGTGAGGAGCTTGTCTCGTCCTTTACCTTCAAAGGAGAGCCACAGTATAGCTCCCCACTGACTTGGGGGGACGCACTGGACAGTGCAAGCCCTCTCCAAGGCAGTTATCCACTTGTGGATGTCGTCCCCTTGCTTAAAGGGGGGCACTATTTTACTCAGGTGTCTAGTGTCTATACCCCTGTCTTTCTCTCTAATGAGAATGCTGCCACCAGTGGGATCTAACCCACTCAATTTCTGCTCTCGGGCCAAGGCAAGTCTTTCCCGCTCGATCCTCAGATTGACTTCCCTCATCTTCGCTTCGTGCTCCCTTCTCTGAGAGGACGTCATCCCTCTCTGAGAAAATGCCTGAGAAACATGTGTTCGAACAGATCTGTTAGAGCCTCTCGAGAGAGACCTAACGCGTCCGTTCCCAAGGTTAAGCCTGCTTAAGCGTGGGCCCGGGGCTCCCCCAGTTCCATTCTCATGCCTGCTTAAGTTGGTCCTTGTGAGCCTACTGACTACTACTGGACCTCCGTCTGCCTCGTCCCCTTCTAACTCTTCTTCCTCTTCCTCCTCACCATTGAGGTCGAGGTCAGGGTCACCAAGGGTTCCCTCTAAGGGAGGCATGTTCCCATCAGCATTAGGGGGGCCTGTCTTAGAGGACCTCCTAGCATCGTAAGTCTCTAAGAGACCTATCAGAAATGCGATGGTAGGGTTAGAACCCTGGTTTAGCTTCCTGGAGGCACACAGCTGTCTCATCTCCGTGAAGCTAAGAGCTGCATATCGTGACACGACCTGTGGAGGGTCACTGACCACTAAGGGAGTCTCTGCAGACTCTCCGTGGACCGACATGCTTTCTAGTGAGGTGTAAGTGATGCACCTACCTACACTATGTGTTTCTCTACTGATCCCTTGCTAAGAGTTATAGTCAGGGTGTGCTAGTCCCTGTTTCACTATAACAGCTGGTTCAGTAGAACTCAGAGTATTCTAAGTTAAGTTATATGTACCTGGGTACTTATGTGATCTTTCAACTTGATATTCTTAGGATACGTGTGTGGTAAAACAACAGCAAGCTCAAATCCCAACCGCTGCTCACCAATGTGAGAAGTTGGCCTGATATGTAGTGCTCACTATTCTAGTGATCACTGTGTATCATTCCAAACGACCCTTATTGATGATTGGTTGTAAGTCAACCTTATAGACCAGCTATCCTAGTAGCGTGGACAAGAGCAGTCTTCAGGCTAAACTCTAGAGGGCGTGTTAAGCCAGCTGTTTACCATCACATATACCCCTTGAACTCCAAGTGAAAGGACACCACACAAGTTGTTATGAAAATAAAGGATATTTATTTATAACAAGACTACCCTGGCTCTTTATGAGTCAGGGAGCTAAGCACACTACAAAAACTCTTATGAAAAATACTTCTGGTTGCACAATTTACACAAATGCCCGAAGGGCACGAAACCATTTACACTGCAAGTGGAATGGGAAAGGTTAGAAAGTTTAAAGTTACTGATTCCGGAGGAATCCGATCAGTGGGACTAAACGAAAAAGGAACTGGACACTTGTAGAGTGAACCTACGATGGAGCACCGAGATGCTCGAGTTACCTAGCCCAGAGGCTGCGGCTGCGTGGGGTTCAGCAAGATGTCGGGAGTCCTCGTTGTAGTCTCAGGAGCCTGAAAGAAGAGGTTGCTGGCAGGCGCCCAGTGTTGATGTTCAGAGAGATCCAAGCCTGGATCGGTGATGAAGAAAACCTGAAAGCAGAGGGGACTCAGTTCTCAACCGCTAGCCAGCGATCGTGTGGGTACCAGGAAGGTACCGGCTGAAGTCACCTCGACCAGGTGAGTGGATGACGTCGGACTCGGCTGGACCAGGAGGCGCGGCGGCGACCAGGATGGAGGGCGAGCTGTCCCACGAAGGTGTCTGCTGTCGATGATGCTGGGCCCAGAAATGGGGCAACAGGTCTTGGCAGTGGCAAACCCACGCGGTGGAGTCAAGATGGCGTCGGGAGTGGACCAGGAGGGTCCGAGGTACTCCTCTGTTGAAGGGGAGCAAGAGCCAGTCTGGAGCAACCAGACCAGTGATGAAAGTCTGTCGTGGTGCGTTGTGAAGAGGGCCACAAGCCGGTCGGCGAGTGGACGGACAACGCGGTGAGCAACAAGGAGCAGAAGGGCCCCCACGCAGATCTCGTGGATGCTGGGGAGGCAGACTTCGGTGCTGGAGCCGCTCAGGGTTAGGGCTTCTCAAACCCTAGGTGCACTCACTCGAGGGTCCCTCGGTGGGCATGCTAGATAAGCGTCGTGCAGGTTCTGAAGATGGCCGGTCCCGCAGGTCTCGTCACACCTACGAATCTCAGCTGGGCTGACGATGTAGGTAGAGGTCAGAGATGGCAGGGAACCCGGGTCTCTTCGAGCTGGGCAGTCTTGATCCGTGGGAGAGACGTACAGCAAACCGCAAGCGCTTAGGTGGTGCCTGCTGGTGCAGGGTGGCTACTCCTTAGCCACAAGGGAGAGTCTTCAGAAATAGTCAAGAGTTCCTTTCGTGGAAAGTAGTTCAAGATTCAGAATTATCCAGTTTGGGAAGGGGACCCGCTAGGGAAAAGGGGCTGGCCCGTGACTAGGTCCTACCTATGGGTGGGACCAGAAGGGGGGTGGTTACACCCCTATCCTTTGTCCGGCTTCGCCCCAGCTCAGGGGCTGGTGTGCCCCCGAAACTGGTTTGAGCCGGGCTATGCACAGTGAGCACCGGGGTGCCACTTGCAATCACCTTCCTTTCAGCCCTGCCTACCTGGGATACACAAACCCTGTCTGGGATGGTGCTAACACCGCCCTCGACAGGAAACCCTTTGTCCAAGCTCCCCTCGCTGGAAGGTCTCCCAGCAGCAGGAGGTCAGACTTGTGTCTGGTGGCAGCATCCATTTTGTGATGCTGAGGCTTGAGTCAACTTTAACCGGGGTTCAAGGTTACTTCCATGTCGTGTCCCTCTAGAAGGGTGGAATGCTAACCCCGTCGCCAGAACTGGCGAGGGATTCGTATTCCAATTCGTATGACACCTTACTCGACATGTTTGGGTGATGCGATGCCAAAGTTAGCAAATAACCGCGAGGATTATAATGCACTTTAAGGTAGTTGGCCCGCGTCACCATGGAACGGCTATTAGGATTTGGTTCCGCAAGCCGTCGACGGGCTCAGCTCGCGCCAGAGCACCATCTCACATGATTCCCAGCACTCTGCCTTCAGGATTGATAAGGCCTGCCATAGGAGTGACTGACAGGAATCCATGCGTCCATTTTAGGGTTAGGTATAGGAATACTACACCTACAGCAACGGGTGATTACACCACCTTGCCCCAGCTGTCGTGCAGCCAGTTGTGTCAGATTTGGGCGGTCATCCAGGAGTGGCATAATACATGCTGCAGCCCCTGGTAGGCCCTGGGTACACCGATGCCCTGGATACCTGTGGTATGCTGATACAGGGACTGATAAGGCGGCCCAGTTCCAATTAGTGGATGCACCTAATGTACATGTGTGTTAATTTCGAGAGAGAACAGCTAGGCTGTGGGTCTGATTGGCAGGCCCGCAGCCGGGGAAAGTCGTAAACCAATGAAGCAAAAGCAAAAAAATCTGGGTGATCATAGGATTGCACACCCTACTCTCCTACACTCATCACAATGAAGCACCTTATTACTGTGTTCTAAAGTGTCTATGGTGTCCGGTTCATGTGTGTACACCATGAGACACATGCAGATCAGTCCTAATTTCGAATGATGGGCTAGTGTAACATATAAGGGCTCTTTACTTTCATTGTCACAGTATGCATTGATTTGTTTATGAATCCTATTCTCTCGGTAAGTAAGACAGAAAAGTAATAGTTGATGCCATGCAAGTATTCCAAAAATACAGAATGTCAGATTTGTTTTGTGGGTTGAAGGCGGAAGGGCTTCCATGAGACCTGTATTTCTATCCTCTACCTGCTCCCTTCCTCATGGCTTTGGGTCGAACACCTTATAGTCCAAAAACAATTATTTAACCTACTTGCTTGGAGCCCACAGTACCAAAAAGCAATCTTATTTAGTTCGTGTCTCTTGCTATGATTTTCTTATAACGAAAACCTGTCTTTTCATTATTTGTACTTTTAAGGTTTTATTACTGTGCAAGTCTTCCTTCAAGGGCATACAAGTGCTGTTTAGAACAGCCCACTTTAAATCTGCCTATTACCAGGTTCGAACAGCGAGATCTCACCTGCCTGCACAGTTAACTAACCCCCTCTGCTCAGCTTGTACCGCTTAAGGACCATTCAGCTGAACTGCATTTGTTATGAACATACAGCAAGCATTCTTTTAAATTAAACCTATCTGTTCAGAGCACAACTTGCTCAATCCGACAAATCATATTGGAAACTAAGACTCAACTTACTAATCACACATAGAACAGAAACAAGTGACATTGTGTTCAGGCCTTCACAATATTTATTTTTACCGCTATCCTCTCCTTCGCATCTAATTTGCTCTTCATTGTCAATCATTTGGCACTGGTGGCATGTGGGGCAGAGAGTACATTGTTTTGTATTTTTTTTACTTTTCTCATTGAATGCTTGGTGTTTTGAATCTTTGCACTGTACATCGCTGTGCTGGGTTGGAGCGAAATTTACACTTTATAAAAACTTGATTACCTATTTTACTGAAAGAAGCCACTAAAGTTAGGGGCCACAAAAAGGAGAGGGCATGTCTGTGATTGTGTGGACCTGTGACATTTCTGTACAGCCCACGTACGCCTTTACTTGCGGCTCGAGGCAATACTTGGAGTCAAGGCCCCATAGTCAGTTATGCTACAACTTCAAGACATCTTCTGACAAGGAGAAGCAGCACATAATACGAGCATAGCAATTAAAATGTAAAGTATGTACCATATAAAACAAAATATGCACTGAAAACACATCAGGGCGTTGCAATTTTGTTGAAATTGAAAATGGAAGTGATACATCTAAATAGTTCTACGCAATCACTCCCAGTTGTGAGTCTCAGATGCAGCAGGGAAGCAGAAAATGGGAAAAACTGTCACTTTAACTTAAATGGTCACGTAAAAGTATATGACCATGTACTATAAAAAAGGAATGCAATCTGTGGCAGGGTGTTAAGCAGGTTCTGTAAAGCTAAACAGCCTGCACTTCAAATCTTGGCTGTTGTCCTTGGGCGTGCAGTGAGAAGCGCCTGCCACAAGGCAGTGTTTTATGCAAATCATGCTTGTACATTACAGAGAAACATAATCACTGCGAACAATGACAACATCGTGCAGTGACCACGCGAACCCTATGTCATGTGGCTGACGCACTTCCTTTAGCTGTTAGGCATGCATCCTAGTTTTTCACCAAATCCTGTGTCAATAATATTTTGAACAAAAATGCTTTCTGAAGACTGGAGCAATGACCGAGTGAAAATATTTTTTACAGTGTTCAGTGCAGGTCTTTAGGCGCTAGCCATGCTCTGTGCCAAACACCTGAGAGCTTTCATCCATCCATTATTTTCTTCGTAGAAACAGGTTTTTCAGGTGCATAAAAGCTGCTCCCAGTAAGGCCTGATTCCTGGTAAGAAAGACAGCTACGTCTAATGTACCAAAGCCTGCAGTCCGCTTCCAAAGGCGGATTACCGCCAGTGGCGCCATGATAGTGAACATTTCCAAACATCCAATCGTATTGAAGTGCACGGTCACTCTGGGTCTGTGGAGCCGAGTCACAAACATATCTTCATTTAACAAACTTTTGTTATGTGCCAGATGTGTTTTTTTCTGATGTCGAAGTTCATTTTTCTACCCCCTTGACACGAACAATGGGAATGCTTTGGAAACGTTTACACCCAACTTACACACAAACACAGTCGTGGCTCGCGGGAGGGGGGAGGGGGAGGTGTAATGTCACCTGTTCTATCATATATCTGGATACAATGACAGAAGCAGAAAGCGATAGACGCGCAGTGCATGCTCTTGTAGCTAGCTGGCAGACACGTCACACGGGAGGAGAAGTGCGTTCCAAGCCTCATTCTGGCAAAATAAATTTCATTGGTAAAAGAAATAAAGGAAGGGCTAGGCTATTTAGTGCAAACTCGACCTGGAGGAATGCAAAATGTAGATTTTCCTAATAAGTTATGACGGAAAGTCTTAATTTTATTAAAGACACGGAGGCGAGTATTATGCTATCTTTTCTTGCATTTATTTCAATAGCAGCAAGATAAGCGTAAAACTACACCCCCCAGAAGGCTGTAGGAGAAAACTACTGGCCAATGGGGGGAACAATAACGAAGAACAAACCAATCAGGTCAGGCCAACCATATAAGGGCCTATCTGACCGCAAGCAGTCCTCTTTTCTTGTGCGAATCATGAAGAAGTCGAAAACAAAGGAACCAAAAATAACAGTAAGTAAACAGTCAATATCCAGGTAAAAAGTTCTTGAGTCATAAACACCATGGACGAAACATCCTGTGGAAACCATGAAGGCAGACAGATGGACGTGGACGTCGAGAACTCAGGTGAGGAAGGACCAGGCTCATGAGGAAGGCGGTGGTAACGCTGGAGTACCTAAGGGGGGGGAAAAACAGAACAGATTAGAGCTGTTGTGGAGGGATAATACTCGCCTCCGTGTCTTTAATAAAATTAAGACTTTCCGTCATAACTTATTAGGAAAATCTACATTTTATGGCAAGACCGGAGGCTCCTATTATGCTAGTTCAAAGCATATCAACAACCAGAGAAGAAGCAGTAATCACAGGTTTACAATAGAAGGTCTTGAAAACATTATCGTTAGACCAATCTGCTGACTTAAGGATATCTTCTAGGCGGGAGCCTGACCAAAAGGCTTTAGAAGCCATGGCACCTCTGGTAGAATGAGCACCAAACACGGAAGCATCAATGCCCGCAAGAGACATGATCCAACGGACCCAACGGGCCAGAGTAGCAGAAGAAACAGGAAGGTGAGGTTTGCGGAAAGAAATGAGCAATTGGGTATGGGAAGAAGTCCTAAAGTCAGCAGATTTTTGCTCATAAGCTTTTAAGCAGCGACCCACACATAATTTCGGTTGAGCTGGGAAGTAAGGATAAAACACTGATTGTAAATTTGTCTTCGTGCGTCTCTGTACTTGAAATAACACTCCAGTAGGAGAATACTGTCTAGAAGAAAGATCTAAAGCCCTAACATCAGAGACACGTTTAATTGAGACTAAACATAACAACATAGTAAGTTTTGCAGATAACATTTTCAGTGATAGAGCAGCATTGTCAGGCCAATCCATAAACAATTTAAAAACCAAATTAACGTCCCATAAAGAAGAATACTTAGCCAACGGAGGTTTGGAAAATAGGACTCCTCTTAACAAACGACAAACCAGCGGATGAGATCCAACTGGTTTGTTGTCGATGGGATGATGGTTAAGTGAAATGGCTGATCTGTACAGGTTCACCGTGCGATAGGACTTGCCAGCGCTGGCCTCCGAGGCCAGAAAATTAACTACGAAAGTCACAGAGGCTGAAAAGGGATCGATAGACCGTTCCAGACACCAGCTTGACCAAAGAGACCAAGCGGAATTGTATGCTCTGGAAGTGCCGGGAGCCCAGGCCCGGCTGATAAAGAGTGAAGCTTCCTGAGAAAGGAGCTGGTCAGTAGAGAGAGGCCGGAGAGCTTCCAGGCCGAAAGAGTCAGGGACCGATCTAGAATGAGGGAGTGAGGGGAACCTCGAGGGTCCAGAAGAAGATCCGTGGAATGAGGAAGAAGGACCGGAAAGTCCACCGCTAGTTCCAGGAGAGAAGGAAACCATATCTGGGATTGCCAAAAGGGCACTACCAGGATTAGAGACGTTTGTTGGCGTCGAACCTGGGAAAGAACCCTGTTGATCATAATGAAAGGAGGAAAAGCGTAATTGAGATGAAGGGACCAATCCTGGAGGAACGCATCGGTCGCTAAAGCTAGCGGATCCGGGCGCCAACTGTAAAAGCGAGGTAGCTGGGAATTGAGGCGGGACGCAAATAGGTCGATGAAGAAAGGGCCCCACTTGAGCGAGAGAGAATGAAACACGGAGGGAAGTAACCTCCAGTCGCTGGAATCCCGGAGAAACCGAGAGTGCCAATCCGCGACGGAATTGAGATTGCCGGGGAGATACTCGGCTTGGAGGGAGAGATTGTAGAGGAGACAGTAATGCCATAGACTTTTGGCGAGCTCCGCAAGGGGGTTGGATCTTGTGCCACCGAGACGGTTGATGTAACGGACCGCAGAAACATTGTCCATCCTGAGAAGAATGGAACAACTTACCTTGTATTGCAAAGGAGCCTGCAAGCATCTCTAAACAGTTGATGTGCAATGACGACTCCTCTAGAGACCATGTACCTCCAGTCGAGATTGGTCCACAACGGGCGCCCCAACCCGCCAGGCTTGCATCGGATTCTAATACAAGATCTGGGGCCGTGCCGAAGATGGTCCTTCCGTTCCACGCATCTAAATGGTCTATCCACCATTGAAGTTCGGAGCGTGAGTCTTGGTCTAGGAGGATAAGATCTGAATAAGCCAGCCCCTGACGTAGATGTCGTATTTTTAAACGCTGAAGGGCTCGATAATGAAGAGGACCTGGGAAGATGGCTTGAATGGAAGCGGAGAGAAGCCCCACGATCCTTGCCAGGGAGCGAAGGGAGATTCGGGGAAGAGAAAGAACCTGAGAAATTTCTGATCGGATAGTTGCGATCTTTTCGGAAGGGAGAAAGAGAGACGCTGAGGGAGAATCTACGCGAAACCCTAGGAAATCCACACTTTGAGAGGGAATCAACATGGACTTGTCTGGATTGATAAGAAACCCGAGATCGAGCAGAAGGGATTGGGTCACCTGGAGGTCCCGCAGGAGACCTGATTTGTTCTCGTTCATAAGAAGAATATCGTCCAGATAAATAATCAGACGAATTCCTAAAGCTCGAAGATAAGCCACCACAGGCTTCATGATTTTGCTGAAACACCAAGGAGCTGAAGAAAGTCCGAAGGGGAGCGAACAAAACCGATAAGTGTCGTCCAGCCATTGAAACTGGAGAAACTTGGAATGTGAGGGATGGATAGGAACTGTCAGATACGCATCTTGAAGGTCCAAGCGGACCAACCAATCGCTGACTCGCAGAGTGTCTCGCAAATGAATAATGGTCTCCATTTTGAAATGTCTGTAAACAACAAACTGATTGAAAACTTTGAGGTTGATAACCGGACGCATCTTTTTGTTCTTTTTGCGAACCAGAAACAGTGTGCTTAGAAATCCCGAGGGATCGAATGGGAGTCTTAGGATAGCTTTCTTTGTCAACAGGGAATGAATTTCTTGAGAGATCAGGTGCGACACGTCGGCGGAAAAAACCGAGGAGGAGGCAAAGTATCCTGGAAAGGAGGAGCGTAAAACTCTATGAGATAGCCTTGGACAGAACTGAGAACCCAAGGGTCTGAGGTTAAAGTTTGCCATTTGCTTAGAAAGAGCGCTAAACGCCCTCCCACGGGAGGGCCAGAAGACAGGCTTACCTTGTTGGGAGAAGCTGGGGTTGTTGTTATTGCCTCTGTGGCCCCTCTGGCCACATCCCCGGAAGCCACGGCCACGTTGGAGGTAGAACTGCGGCTTGTACTCTTGATAGCCGGCGTTGGAGGCGCCTCGGGAACCTTGGAAACTGGAAAAACGGCCGGAAGAGCGGTTCCTGCCTCTGCCGGCCCTGCCAAAAACCCGGGGGGCAAAAACTTTTTTGATGGAAAGCTGGGCCTTGTCGAGAGAGGCAAAAGTGGAAACAAATTTAGACAAGTCCTTGACCAAAGAATCACCGAAGAGGAGGCCGTCCGCTTTGACTCCGGGGTCCTGAGAAGCCAAATTGGCTAATTTAGGGTCCAATTTAATAAGGAGACCTTTGCGTCTTTCATGTGTAATGGCGGCATTGGCATTGCCCAATAAACAAAAGGTACGTTGGGCCCAAAGTGAAACCTCTTCGGGATTTAACACCAGCTCTTCTGAGCGCGCTGTCTCTGCCAGATCCAGAATGCGGGCAAGGGGGCCCACCATATCCAAAAGTTTGTCCTGACAAGAGGACCATGCTCTGTCCACCCCCTTACGAGGGTCTTTACCGAACTTAGAAAAGAAGGTGAGGAGCGGTTGATCGATGGTGGGAGTGACCGTAATGTTAGAGGCCAAAGAAGGTTTGGGGCATTCGGATTTTAATTTAGCTCTCACGGATTTATCTAGGGGATGTCGCAGTTTTGAAGAAATATACTCCCCCACATGGGGAATGGGAAACCATTCCGTAGAATTTGGGTGCCTAATTAACGCAGGGTCAAACATAGGCATTCCCTCAGGGTCGAGAATAGGATCAGACTCGAACGGCGTCAATTTCTGCTTTTTGGGCGAAGAATCGCCACCGCCAAATAGATCAAAAAGAGTGTCTTCATCTGTGTCACATAAATCATCATCATCATCCGTATCCAGGATTGTATTAATGACCAACTTCTTAGGAACCTCCACATGTTTGAGCTTGGCTTTACTTTTGCCAAATGTCAAAGTAGACCCCTCCTTTGACTGAGGCCTGGGAGGAATAACATCCTCAATCTTGAGCGAGGGAACCTCGCTGCTCATCTGTGACACCTTTTTGGGTAAAAGAGTGGCAGGAACCAGTTTTCGATTTCTGCTTTCCCCCGCAGACTGGGCCAAAGCTTTGGTCATTATACTGATGAGAGAATTTTCCATGGACTTTGACACTCTCCGCATAGAGTGTTCAACAGCAGTCTCCACAGAAGAATTGATAAAATTGCTCAAATCCGATTTAAAATTGGCATTCTCCTCATTATCAAGCTCAGGAGAGCTGGGAATCTCCATTTTAACAAAAACTGGCACACAAGGGGTTAATCCTGTCAGAAGAATGAAGGGGGCGTGTACCAACGAGCTTGCCGGTGAGGGAAAAGCTTAAGGAGGTGTGTCCTAGTAGCAGGCAGAGGAGCGCTGAGGAGAGCGTGAGGGAACTACTCAAGAGAGGCAGGAAGCGGTGAAAAAACAATGCGTCACCGAGGCAGGCAACGTGAGGGAAAGAAACGGTCAAGTAAGCAGAGCGCGCGCGTGTGAGCAGACGCGTTAATTCTAAGGCCGAGGGGGAAAAGGAACACGCATTCAAAAGCGAAGCCGTAACCACGGAGACCAAGCATACAAAACGCTCGAGAAACGAAGCGGAAACAGAGCTATAATAAACATTTGAATGTGGCTAAACAATTGAGCATAACAGAATTTTAAGAAGGAGAAATGAAATAAAGGACTTATCTGACTGCAAGCAGCAAGAAAAGAGGGCTGCTTGCGGTCAGATAGGCCCTTATATGGTTGGCCTGACCTGATTGGTTTGTTCTTCGTTATTGTTCCCCCCATTGGCCAGTAGTTTTCTCCTACAGCCTTCTGGGGGGTGTAGTTTTACGCTTATCTTGCTGCTATTGAAATAAATGCAAGAAAAGATAGCATAATAGGAGCCTCCGGTCTTGCCATAAAATTTATATCAGCACTACTTGCTTGCATGACACAAGAACAAATTCATTTTTGTGTATTTTTAGGCATTGGGATATTAAATAATTTGCCCAGGATTTCAAGATGGTGAGCCGATGTGAGATTCGAACCGGGTTCCCTACTTACTGCCCCCTTCCCGCCTATCTGACGTCAGCAGGCGCGCAACACCCATTGGACTCACAGGGCTTCAGCCCCCCACCCCCCCCCCCCCCCCCCCCCCCCCCCCCCCCCTCGTGTGTGGCAGCCCGGGATGAGACACCTTCCCGGGCAATAAAGCAGCCGCACCCGAGCACTTCACAGGTCTTTAAAAGACCATTTGCATGTTAATGAGGCCTCGCTGTTGTTTCACCCCTTCTAAGAGCCCCTGCAGCTCCACTCTGCCTATTGCTTAAAGTTCAGCCCCCCCCCCCCCCGAAATTTTTGCTCAGCCCTGCCCGAAATTTGGCTCTAGTTGCGCCTCTGGGTCACAGGTTCCAGTCCCAGTAACATACTGGAGTGCATTAACATGCGAGACATAGAAACAAACCGCCTGTCACACAATCCTGTTCCTTTGAGGTAGCTCAGCGTCTTAATGAATCTGCTGCAGCTCGTCGTAGGGTGCAAATTACGGGTGCCAGGGTCCGATGCTAATAAAATAGCTCACTGGGTTTAGGCATCTGTTGTATGGGTCTTTGTGTAACCTTCGAATTAGAGGTTCCAATCCAAGTAAACCCTGTAACCTTCAAGGGGCAGATTACATGGCCAGACAAACAACTCAGTGATTTAATGCACCTGTTAGTTACCTGCGTGTGATTCTATCAGTTCAAAGGTTCGAGCCCCCAAACCAGCTTGCCCTTTCTTCCGTGCAAGGAATATACAGTACGTGCAGCTTGAGTCGTAATAGCTTTTATTTTAGGGGCATAATAAAAATAATGAACTGCTGTGCACTTTTATCGCGTGTGCATTATTATAGTGAACTACACAGGGCATATATCTTGATGGCTGACTTCCAAATCTATTCATATGCGAATGCACAATGTTTGCTGCGCAGAGGAAGTAACGTAGGCTGTTATCTGCATGTGCGCGTCACCGAGAAGACGGCAAAAAATAAAGCGGTGCACTGCTGCTACTTTAAGACCCCCAGCGCCTGCTGTCACAATGTGCGGGCTGGAGAGGGAATAGTTTCTGCCAGCAAACATGCCCAAACAACTTTTATTTGAATCTCGGAACACTCAAGAACCTGTAGTTGAGCGCGAACTATCGGAGGAACTGTGCACATATGGTTTTGTGTTTACGTGCTTGCACTGTAAACAGAGTGTACAGGCTCGACAGACACATTACAGGTTTAAATTATTAGTATTACTCGGCCCTGCACAGACCACTGGGTTTTATGCTGTGTTTTATTCCGGGTTTTGTCGGATACAAGATACTCGAACATTCTGCAGTGAAGAGTAATGAAGAGAGAATGGAGAAGATGTGCCCAGGATCACATCGGGGAATAGGGGTTGGGAGGTGTAAATGAATGAAGGAGGGATGGGGCATGTTGGGTAGAGAGGAGAAGGAGACGGGGCGTGGACTGAGGAGGTGAAAGAAATTATACGGAATTTGAAAAACAACTAAAAACCGAGAAAGGGAGTAATTTAGAGAGCGCTTTATCGGCGTGTAAAGGGCCTCTTTGCTCTACCGTTAAAATGCCGTGGAAGGAAAAAATGCCTACTATTAAGAGCCACATCAGAGAGAGGAGGGTGAGTTATGCCAGATAAAAAGTGAGCAAGTCTAGGGGAGAAGGGCAACACCATGAGAAATTACCAAAAAAATAGTGTAAGACGGGGTGTAGGAAGTTCGGGGTGAGGCGTGACGGTCTGCTCCAGTGTATGTAGATTTAAAGCTGTATTAGAGTAAACGCGCGACTAAGCAACTCAGTTACAATTCGGCTGCGCGGAATTATACTACCACAAGCTGAATTTAGCTTGCAGAGTCTAACAAACAGGCTATGTAAATTACCCTGCAATGTCAGAAACCCAGTCGGTATTCAAAATAGGCGAAGCAGCTCGTTTTCCCATAGAGGGCAAAATGGAGCAATTGCAAAAAATATTGCTCATTAACATATATCGTTTATTAGCACTTACTTGGCCAACTTGAAACAGTTAGATTGCTAAAATGGAAGACTTATTAGTGAATCGTGGCATTTCAAAGCGCGCGTGAGAACAAGCATCGCGGCACCGGCGCTTTACTTTAAACATTAAAAGTAAAGCGCGGGTGCCGGCCGTAGTGTCTGACCCCCGGGCAGCAGAAAAATTAAAAGATCCTGGGTTGCCTGGCGATCGTGAAATTCGCCATCCGTACACTCCTGCAGCCTCGCGTATGCAAGCATACACACAAGCATCGACTCATCACACGCTTGCTTAGGCATGCTGAAGTGGATGCCTGCTTGTGCCCCGGGGGGACCGCAAAGTGCATTCTGATAGAGAAGCACTCTAGTAGGTCCCTGCTTTTGCCCCAGGGGCACTATAGTGCACACAATGGACACAAAGATAAACCTCTTTAAGGGGGCTTGTTTTGAAGCGACCAGCGGTGGCGTAACCTATAAAGCTGCCGATGTTGAAGCTGGAGAGCAGAGTTCGATCCTCGGCTTGGGCTGTATAATGATAAATAATTAAAAGAAGGTCCGCGGTGTGGGCTGTATTAATCCTAAATAATTAAACAGAGATCTCAGATAAAACAAGCTTTTTGGGGAGAGACAAATAAAACAAGCATTGGCAGAGACACATAAAACAAGCATTGGCAGAGACACATAAAACAAGCATTGGCAATTCAATAGTATGGGGGTGTGAGAAGGCATTGGAAGAAAGTCTGTGCAGTAAAGGGGGCAATAGCCGTGGAAGGACACAAATGAAGAAATGTCCATCATAAGGAGGGACTAACATGCCTACAACCAAGCTTATATACACTATAGTGTATACTGCATGTCTCAACGAGACAGCGCAAGCGCTGCCAAGGCGAGACCTAAAAAACAGTAAAATATGGTTTTGTTTTTCAGCTGCTGGCTTCGAGCCAGTGTGGGGCGACTCTCCTCTGCCATTGCGGAGGAGCCACTGCTGCACAACTGCCTTATCCCTACCCCATCTGTGTTGGACTCCAGAGGTCTTCCCACCTCCTTTTGCCAGGATCTGGTTCAAGCACTGCTAATGGCTGCATTGTGTGGGGGGATTTTAATGCCCCTGCTAGTCAGCAAGGTAATTAACCTGGCCCAGTACGGGGCTGACAAAAGCTTAGAATCTGATTATGAGCTATGAGGTAAAGCGCCGGAAGCATTGAAGGCAGGATGAAGGGGACTGTGGATCTCTGCTTGGGATGCATGCGTATCCTAAGAACTATACCTCACGAGACCCTATAGGCCTTAGTGCAATAAGGATTGTAGCCGGTATGAAGGGGACTGTGGATCTCTACTTGGGATGCATGCGTGTCCTAAGAACTATACCTCACGAGACCCTATAGGCATCAGTGCCGTAAGGATTGTAGCCGGTATGAAGGGGACTGTGGATCTCTACTTGGGATGCATGCGTATCCTAAGAACTATACCTCACGAGACCCTATAGGCCTTAGTAGCATAAAACTGTAATTTCTTGCAGATTTCACCTATCAGTAAGCACTACAGTCCTACACGATGAATACCCACTCACTTTCACTTCTGCAACAGGCTACCTGTGTGCAGATACCAGGCTGTACAAGACAGTAATCTTCACACTCAGCCCGCACACACGTGTGCTCGCCAGGTTCGCGTTTAACTCATCCAAAGGCGTTTACCCTAGCTGCACAGAAGCTGCCTTGTCTTAAAAGGCGATCACTGGCATTTAGAACTCTGAGTCCATTTACTATAAATTCACCGTAAGTGTGATGCAGAGAGTGAGTCTCACCCACAGTAAAAGTCCAAAAACAGGGTAGTCAAAACCCCAAACTCCAGGGGATTAAATGGATAAAGCCATTTGGTACAATTGAAATTTCTACAACCAGAATAATGTAATCGAGAAATGTATAGATAGGAAGAGATCATAGTGGTAGCTAGGGACCAATAATAGGATGTAATAATAATGGTTGAATATATGCTAACGAAGGAAGATCATGTATGGAAGGCCCTGTTTACACGAGGAGCTGTGGGAAAACTCTCCTGAATCCCATTTTTTCTCCTCACTTCAGAAGTTTGAGACACGGAGAGATGAAGTCAATATGATGTGATTAAATCCCAATTTACTGTTGACGTTACTGTGTGTTTTATGAGAAGTACACTGTTGAATTTATAAGACGATAAAGGTATTGACAACAAACACTGGTAGCACTGCATGATTCAAGTTCCAGGCTAAGCAAAAGGTAGGAAGCTAATCCGCTGGATCAATGATCGGAGTGGAAGCAGAATACTTCCTTTACTCCAACCCCAAAAGATGGAGAGAGAAAAGTGGGGAGTTCTTTTCCATGGACAGGGCCATCCATGGCGGTGCTGGTGCTGTGGAGCGCGCAGGAGGCCTCATTTCATCCACCTCTCCTTTGCCTCCTATAATAGGCCACGATGCTGAGAGCGCCACTAGCCCCATCCGCTGTGCTGATCCCGATGGAATCAAAAATGGCAAAATCCTCTTGAGCGATGGTGCAAATGTGGGCAGCGTGCTGTGGTACTCCTGCAATCAAGGCTTCTACCCGTATCCAGTTTTCAGCCGAACATGTGAAAGCAATGGACAGTGGACCAAGATCACACGGCGGGCCCACTGCAGAGGTAACCCGGGTTTAATGTGGACTACCAATGTGGGCGGGCTGGGACAATCTGTGTCTGTACTGTGGGCGCTTCTGTGTCTTCGAGAAATGGGTGATTGAGGCAAGTTAAAGAATCGAGACATAGCGTTAACATGACCCAAGCTACAGAAAGGTTTATTTCAGTTTGGTTGGAATCTGCCGCTAGCTTCGCTGCAAGAAAGGAACATTCCACCCGCTCCGCACCCCTTTGCACTCTCTGCTCTTGGGCGAGGCCGCTCCTGCTGGGGATGCAGTGTGCATCCTGGATATCGAACCACACTACTGACAGACAATATCTAACTCCTCGTGTATGTACCTACACAATACATATATCTTCAAGGTTTGCAGATGTGCAGTTAAAAATAGTAAGTCTATATTTCGCACTTATCTTTCAATATTTTGTTCCTCCATGTTGTGTACCACAGTGTTGTTGATGTTCAGTAGTAAAATCTGCTTGTTCTGGTGCAAGTTGTTCTGGAATGCCATTCATTATGGACTGTTGTAGTTGACTGGCGGTCTTGAATGTAAAGTGGGCTGGTAGAGGGAGCAAGCGGAGTTCTCTGAGAGAGAGAGAGGGAGAGAGAGAGGAGGGAAAGAGGAGAGAGAGAGAGAGGAGAGAGAGAGAGAGATAGAGGCGAGAGGAGAGAGAGAGAGACAAGAGAGAGAGAGAGAGAGAGAGATAGATAGATAGATAGATAGATAGATAGATAGATAGAGAGAGGACAGAGAGAGAGGGAGAGAGAGGAGGGAGAGAGGAGAGAGAGAGAGATAGAGGCGAGAGGAGAGAGAGAGAGAGAGAGAGAGAGAGAGAGAGAGATAGATAGATAGATAGATAGATAGAGAGAGGACAGAGAGAGAGGGAGAGAGAGGAGGGAGAGAGGAGAGAGAGAGAGATAGAGGCGAGAGGAGAGAGAGAGAGAGAGAGAGAGAGAGAGAGAGAGAGAGAGATAGATAGATAGAGAGAGGACAGAGAGAGAGGGAGAGAGAGGAGGGAGAGAGGAGAGAGAGAGAGATAGAGGCGAGAGGAGAGAGAGAGAGATAAGAGAGAGAGAGGGAGAGAGGGAGAGAGAGAGAGATAGAGACAGAGGAGAGAGAGAGGAGAGAGCGATAGAGAGAGGAGAGAGAGAGGAGAGAGACACACAGAGAGAGGGAGAGAGAGAGGAGACAGAGCGCGAGAGATAGAGAGAGGAGAGAGACAGAGAGAGAGAGAGAGAGAGAGAGAGCGAGAGATAGAGAGGGGAGAGAGAGAGATAGAGAGAGGAGAGAGAGAGATAGAGAGAGGAGAGAGAGAGAGAGAGAGAGAGAGAGAGCGAGAGATAGAGAGGGGAGAGAGAGATAGAGAGAGAGGAGAGAGAGAGAGAGGAGAGAGAGAGAAAGAGAGGAGAGAGAGAGAGAGAGAGAGCGAGAGATAGAGAGAGGCGAAAGGAGAGAGGAGAGAGAGGAGAGAGAGAGAGAGAGAGAGAGAGTGTCATTCTGATGTTTGATGAGGGGTGTTGTATTATACAAAACTCGGTAGCAGGGTGTTGTCTCTGTCGAGATGCAACAAGACCAAAACTTGGACGACTTTTCTGTAATCTGATCTTTGTAGATAAGCCTTCACTTTGCACTTTGTAGCATACAGGGATCAGTTCAAACCTCAGCAGTGATTTCATTGAAGGCTACATTTCTTCTCTGAATCTTCCTGGGCAAATGTCCTCTCCTCTTCTGTTCCCTCTTGGCAGACCCTTACGGTGCCTGTCAGAGCAGTGTTAATCCTATGAACTCCTTGAGACAAACTTGTTGTCTCAGGCTGTATTTATGTCTATCTGTCTATGCAGCCCTGTATCTAGAAGCTGGCTTATGCATAGCTGATATGGAAAGCCACAAAAGATTTCCTTCCTGGGATAATCAGAAAATCACTCACATCTAGATGAGAAATACTCTTCTGTTTAGAGCAGCTCTGTCCTGTTTCTAGTGGAGGCCTGCAAGTTATGGAATGAGTTTTTATAAACCAGACTAAAAATTGATGTGGATATATAAAAACTAATTTTATAAATATTTTTATAAAAAACACATTTTTCTTTCAGAAATCTTGTGCCCGAAACCGTTAAAGTTTGAGTATGGTGATTTTTTACCACAAGCATCGACTTACTCTATTAACACCACCCTGACCTTTGAATGCTATGATGGGTACAGCCTGAGAGGCTCCGTGGAGAGGACCTGCATGGCCAATGGAAAGTGGAGCGGAACCACAGCTATCTGTGATAACCGGGGTAAGCGAGACATGCGCGTATGTCAAACCTCGCTGACACATGCATGTAAAGACAGGCATTAACACATGCAGTTACTTTTCAGGCACGCCAGTCACTCAGTATCACAGATACCGCAGGATACTTTGACATATTTGTAAGATAGGCACCTATTCTTACCAGGCTGATTTATACCATTCACAACACATCACATGACCGTGCACAAGTAGTCATTATGGAGTGCAGTTCTGGGACATATGAGGTATAAATGTCAGTTCTTGCCACCCCTCAAAGTAAGGTCACTATTGGCCAACAGTCAAGTATTAAGTGGACACAGATTTCTGTCTGGGTGTATGTCTGCAGAGGTTCTGAATGTTAGGTGGCAGGGCTTTAAGTGGGCCGGGTCCTGTTCGTTCTAAAAAGCAGGTGCTGAGACGGGTCCCTATCGGGCTCTCCATTTTTGCCCTCACCCTCAGTGAAGAAAAAAATCTTAACTCTGCAGTAGTACCATCCTTCACTGACTTTGATGTAACTTCAAAGACACTCGTTATAGTACTTGCAGTCTCATCATTTCAGATCGGAAGCATTTTCCATATTATATGCAACGGAGCCATAGTTGCTGCTTTTTAGGTCTCGCCTAGAGCGTAGTGCGTGGCGCTGCTCTAGGAGTGACCTTTAGGAATCAGCCAGCTCATTTCAAGCACTCGTGCTTGTGCTGGCATCCACCTTGCGGGAGCGAGCAGCTGCGCGGGCGCTAATTGAAAACAGATGGTCCGTGCGCGGCTGCTTGCTTCCGCAAGGTGGATGCCAGCACCAGCAAAAGTGCTTGTTTTTCTTTCCACTGCTTGTCTTGGGGCCACTTCTAGCGCACGATCCGTCTTCCAGTGTCACCGGCAGGGCCAGGCTGGGCACACTTGTGCTTACACAACCTCGGCCTGCTGACATCTGAACACCTCAGTAATGAGCGCATGTTAGAGAGCACAGACCCTGCCTCATTTCCACATGCTCTGCCACAGCTCTTTTCCTACAGTCTCCATCACTTGTAACTCCACTCCTTCCTCTCTGCCTCTCACTGCTGGATGGGCGGGCCGGCCGGGGTTATTATTTTAGTCTGTTTGTGGGCCTGTCGGGCGAGCGTGGGTGTGCTGGGTCAAACTCATGTTATTTGTTCAGATAAAAAATAATTCTGTCAGCAAGCTTAAATGGACGGAGTGTGACATATGCAAAACTCGTCTTCTTCAGCGCTGCCTATACTGGCTGATGCAGCAGAGTTACTTACTTGAGATGAACAATGGTGCCTCGACTGTTTTATATAATGATCAACTCAGAAAGTGGGTTTCAGGAGTTTTGCATTAGTTTCAAGTAATTTTAAACCTTATCACTGCTCAATAGTTTGAAGTTTCTTGTATTTTAGCTTTTTCAATATCACTGTCAGTTTCACTCATTTGCAGTGCAATGCCACTCAGAAGTGCATTGACCACGTTGGTCTAAAGAGAACTCTCAGCACTGCGCGACTGCCAGATATTTGTCTTTTTTTTAAAATGATTTTATATAGCGCAGGCTAGGCCGGGAGCGTTTTACAATAGAGTCGAAACAGTTTGGTAACAAGTAGATAAACAAAAGATTATTGCCCTAGGGAAAGTGAGCGACAAGATACCACTCATGAGTTGGAAGTGCGCACCTCTCTGAGGGCAGCAGTGGTTGTTGACAGGTATGGCTAACGTTACTAACTCTCACACAGCTCCACCGGCTTTTCACAGTCTTCGTCTGGCAAACCGGCCTTTCGACATATCTCCCTGTATTTATTTTAGGCATGATTGCTTGCGTGTCAAGCCCAAGAAAAACATCTACATTAAGCTGGTGGTAAAGTCTAAAAGGACTGGATCCGCAGAGGGAAGTCGGTTACGATCAATGGGTGCAGAGTGGAGTCCCCTCTCAGCGCCTGTATGGGCTGGGCGGAGAATGGCCTCTAATGGACAATTAAACGTGAGTGCAAATGGCTTGTGTGTGTGTGCTAATGTGGGTTGCATCTGTACTTAATAATGCACCCGCCCCAGAGCGCACCACAGAGTCACTCCAGCCGGCCAAAGGTCACAACAAGGTCACACCTGTTGACTGAAAACTTCAGGAATGGTAGGAGAAATCATTAACAGTCCCTGTGAACTTTTCTTGGTAGCCGAAATGTTCGTTTTACCCTCATGCACAACAACTGCCACCACCACACCCAAGGGGTTTGCGCTAAATTTGGCTTTGTCTTCTGTAGACAAAATGCAGAACATCAGACCAGCTGTTGTGCTGAGAAGCGGTGCACCCAAAACATCACCACAGTGGTCCCCGTAGCAGCCTGCAACTTTTCCTCCCCCACAACTTTTCCTCCTTCACACCCACCAAACCTGCACTTGTTTCCTCTTTATCCAAAAGCCGCCTCAAACCCAACAAGAACAAACAATGGAAATGCCATACATGCCCAATCTTAAAACATGGCAGCTATGCTGTTATTCATGATCTACTACCGTGGCGCTGACTTCCTATGCTGGGAAAATGTGCCTTTCCTGGTGCAGTCACTTTGCTCAAATGGGTGTAATTTCTGATATGTATATGTTTCCCTCGTCTTTATTGCTTGATTTTGCGCGCAAGAAAGTGTCACTCATAGTTGTTGAAATGTCACTCATAATTACTCTTACATTATGAAAATGTCACACATAGCAATCTGAAACTTTGGCAGCTATGCTTCCGCGTCCATACTCCAGTCTCTCTAGATCCCCTCTTCATCTCTCTCTCCTCCCCTCACCCACTTCACTCTCTCTACTGCCCTTTTCACCTCAATCTCCCTCACACACTCTGCACATTTCCCCAGTGTCAACGACTATATAAGCATCTGTAGTGTCCGCGGGCTCCTCTGATCTTTCACAAGCCTGCTCGCTTTGAGATAATTTTACCCTCTGCTTGCAGCCTTGCACCCTGGTCACAGGGACTTAACACTGACCGTATTCAGGAGATACGTGTGTTTTCAGCTTCCTCGCTGACTCCTTAGCACTGCTGACAGCGCACTCTGCTGACCATATTTCGAACTTGCTGCCCAGCACAATTTGCTGATGTTCTTCCAAGGCTTTTTAAAAAACAAAAAACAAGGGTTGGCAAAGACAATTGTCTCGCCTTTTGTTTGTCAATGTAGACCTATTGTCTTTGCCAATACTTTTTGCATATGTAGTGCAGCATTGGAAACAAAAGCTAAAAGCGTATTTTACCCTCACAGCTATAATGACACATGTACATGCGCGCATCACAACTCATGCGCATACATACGAAATGGGAGATCCTCCATTGTGTTTATTTTTTATATTTACCAATCCATTATGGTAGGCACTGATCTTGGAACGATGAATAAAAATAAAAAAACCTTTCCAAAAATGCATTGTGTAAAAGGAGCAACCTGGAAGCAAACAGTAGTTGGCAGGCCCTCTAAAAAAAAAAAAAAAAATCAAAACAAGAATTGGCATAGCCAATAGGTCTCGCTTTTGGGACCTTATAAGTATTTAGTTATGCAGCACAATATCCTTGGTGCAACAATATCAACCGTTGCTTGGCTAAACACTTATAAGGTCCCAAAGGCGAGACCTATTGGCTATGCCAATTCTTCTTTTATCTTAGTCAATTACCAGCCATTGACAAAGCCAAAAGTTTTGACTTGTTGTAGGTGTAATGTTACTTGTAACATACACATACATCGGGATGCAAAGGCAGAGGCAGCAAAATGCCAGTCGGGCAGCACACTATGCTTAGCACAGATTTTCATCTTACTTGTTTTAAGCTACGCTCTTAATTACATCGGCCATGCTTCTTTGAGAGACCCCCCCCCACCCCAGTTTTTCCTTCCGACTTAAAGCCCTGTCAGGTGGAACAGGGTAACCAACATGTGGTAGACCTTCACACTTCACTGTCTGTTTACCCATTGACATGCCGTAGTAGAATTTTTCAGAAAAGTAGAAAGATGCTACAGATCTCAGGCATGCCTCTTTTGGAGATTTTTATTGTAGCCTTATAGCCTGCTGGTGATGGCTATACCGGTTGTTAAAGGCCCTGAACCCAAGTTATAGATCCGAGCCACAGACAATCATGGTGTTTTATGTATGACATTGAGGGTGCACTTCTTTACCCCATGTGTTGGGTGTCTCCAGGGGTCAGGCATGGTTGTGTCAGGCATAAATGTGGCCTCACCAGGTACCCACTTCATAACACTCATAGATATGTGGAAGATAAGAAGAGGACTGAGCCTGCTGTCTGAGACATGAGAAGGGTCCAGAAGACTGGACCTTCTGTCCCTCATGTACCCAGGACAAAAGAGCGGACTCCAAGAGTCATAAGGCTGACCTCCTGTTCAAACTACAGGGATACAAGAAGCTGTACCAGGCTTCTTCTGCAACTGCCCAGTGGCCACTGGACCTGGACTAGATCCTGCTGTGGCCTCTGCCTGACACTCGCTGAGTCTCTAAGTGCTTCTCCTAAGGCCCTGTGGGCTTTGGGAATATACTTGTGTGGTGGATTGGGACTTAAAAGAAGGTAAAATCTTGGACCAGGATGAACCTTGCTAGTGTATCTGACCAAAGCTCTGCCGTCAGCGTCAAACTGTACCTACGTCCTGTTCTATAGCAACCATTGACTATCATTAGCACTTTCGGCTTCCTGGTGTAATTTCTACTTAAAAAGTACAAAATTCATATCTCCAGTCCACGTTATTAGATTTATTTTATCATTTTGGTGTCATTTGTGTTTTTACATATTATTTTTTTTTTTTAGTTCATTTTGGGATTTTTATTGTTTTGCATTTCAACTTTATTACTGTTTTAGTACTGCATAAATACTTTACACATTGCCTTTAAGTTAAGCCTGTCAGCTCTGAGCCATAGCTAATAGCGTGATAATTTCCGGTCTTTTCACCCAGACCAGCATTATGATTCATACTTGATGTGGGTACTTACCACCCTCAAATAATGACCCAATTTCTTACACCTATTGCATCTGGGCTCTGCAAACCTGCATTAACCCCTTCGGTGCTCATGACGGAACGGTTCCGTCATGAGCCACGGTTGAGCTGTGCTCATGACGGAACCGTTCCGTCATGACCACGCCCGCGCAAGATTCCGTCAGCACAGCGGCGGAATCTGCGCAGCATGGAAGGGGTTAAAATGCTACCAATATTGTTGTTCTGAAGGTTGAAACTCCTAGGTGTTTGACCTAGTTTCTGCTTGTACACTGTAAATTCGATGCCATTCTCTGTAAAACTCCTTGCCAGCCTGCACACAATGGACCCGATGACAAAACTGCATTTCATAGTCCATAAAGTAGTAATGCAGTAGTACTACTCAGGGACTACAAAATGCAATTCACAAATCTACAGCCATTGTCTATGCAACTCCTGTCCTTCCTGAGCAGAGAACTCCACACATGTTGGTATATGGTTTAGTAGTAAATGTAAAAGGGGCTGGAGAGTGGTGGAGAAAAGAGGAATTATTACTACTAAAGGAGAGAGGGTTTAGCACAATATACTGAGGGGTTTGGGAGGGACATGCTAATAAAAGTACATTTCCACAAACAAATAGCACAATTTAGTCCAGAAAATACCCATCTAAAGTTACTACAGCCTTAAAAGTATTACAACAGGCAAATGTACTCAATCCTAGAATAAGTCACACACCATGCATGGCCAACCCCTGGTACTTCTGTACACACTCCCATAGAAAATAATGAAGGCCAGGAATTAAAGTAACACCCTATTGGGATTAATGTTAAATAAATTTACTTTATTCAACACTTAAACTTATATATATTTTTATTTTTTAAGTGATAAATTATATATTAATATTGATTAAAAAAATCTTACACGTAATTAAAAACATTTTAAACTTTAGAAAAAGTACAAGTTTTTAAAATTAAATATATGATTTTTTTTAAAAACAGATTTTTATTGTCAGTTGCACAATATACGCAGGGCTCTGTACCCCAGAGGCCACTGCAGCATCAGGTTATACATTGGTAGGACCGCAATTGACTTTTTTATAAACAAAACAAACACAATCTTTGACCTTGAATGTCGTCGCGGATATCTACCCCACTCCCCCCAACTCCCCCCCCCAAGTTGCGCAATTCCCACTGATGACCGCCCACCCGCCAATAATCAAGGACCAAAAGGGGAAAGAAACAGACGATCTACCCGTCACACACACACACCCCAGGCAACCCCCCAGGTATCAGACCCAAACACCCTATCCCTACCCTCATCCCACTAGGAGATCCTCCGTCGCAGTTGAAGGCTCCATCCACAGGCCCCCTATAGTCCGCCCACCGCTTCCATATTTTGTAATGCTTACGTGGACAACCTCGGGCCACATAGATGGGCTGTTCCAGCCCCATGCAGAAGTCCAGGCCATTTTTCCAAGCGGCCACCGAGGGAGCCCGCGTATCCTTCCACATCCTGGCAACATCGCATTTCGCCAACGTAAGGCCCAGCTGCATAAGATGCAGTTTATAGATATTGCCCCCGATACCATCCATTACATGCAGTAGTGCGAGCTGTAGCGTGCGCGGGAGCAACCACCCCAGGACCTCAGACAGACAAGAGAAGACTCCCCTCCAGAAACGATCCAGCGACGAACATTGCCAGACCATATGCAGGAATGTGCCCTCCGCCCCACCACACCTGAGGTATTCTGGGGAGGCAGCCAGGCCCGCCTGATACAGTCGAACCCGAGGATAGTAAACCCGGTGAAGGTACTTGAATTGGATGAGGCGGAGGCGCATCGCTATGGCCGCTCCCCGAGGGGCAGCTAGGGCCTCCCTCCAATCCTCCTTCTCAAACGTACCCACATTATCCTCCCACACCCTCCGTAGCTTGTCCAATGGAGGCACACTGTGGGTGACCAGGGGCTGATATATCCGGGAAATCTTTTTGGTTACGAGATCACCCATGAAGACCTTCGCCTCCAACGGGCTAGACTCGGGAATGGAGGCGAGACCCTCCAGGCTGGGGGCAAGCGCATGACGGAGCTGGAGGTACCGGTAGAACTGTGTCCGAGGCATGCAAAATCCTTCCTGCAGATCCCGGAATGATTTAAGGGACCCATTCCGCATCACGTCACCCAGGCTGGAAATGCCGATGGCATCCCATCCGCTAAAACCTTGTAGTGCCGCCAGTTCTGGCAGGCGCCCATTGTGCCACAGAGGAGTTTCCCCCGTCAGTGTATTCCACCACCCCATTCTTCTTAGAGACTGTCGCCAGATCTGGAAGACTACATTGGACACCGGCGGCAGCGCACTCCGCAGCGTCGCCGAGTAGAGGATTGTGTGGAGAGTGTAACGCCCCATTAGGTGCCTCTCCAATGCATAAGCCGGGTCCCCCCGGTCTCCATACCACCACTCGTTGAGGACTATCAGGTGTGAGGCCTGGTAGTATGAAAGCATATATGAGGTCGCCAGACCTCCACAGTAGGTGGAGAGAAAGCACATGCGCAACGCCACACGCACCGCCCCCCTGCCCCCATAGAAACCGGCCTAGCACCGAATTCACCAGTCGGAACCAGCGAGGCACGATCGGGTACGGGTGATTCTGTAATTGATAGAGCAAGCGGGGGAGCGCAACCATCTTAAAGATCGCCGATCTACCATATATAGTCAGCGTGATATCTGCACGGACGCGTTCCCACACCGGTGCCAAGTTCCGCTTCCACGATATCTCCGGCACCTCCGACGAGAAAACTCCCAGGTATTTAAGTCCTCCTTCCGCTACCTGTAGCGCAGATGCCCACGCGCCCACTCTCACCCGAGTACCCAAGACCCACAGTGTGGACTTGCGGGGGTTCATATACAGCCCGGACGTTTCCCCGAAAATTTGCATTATCTCCAGTATGCGCGGCCCGACCTGTCCAATGCTGTTAAAAAGAAGAGGACATCATCAGCATATAATGCTATCCTGTCCGATAGGCCAGGGGCCCACTCAAATCCCTTCAACTGTGCATCTATACACACCCAAGCCGCCAATGGCTCCATGGCGAGGGCGAAGAGATAGGGCAACAGGGGGCACCCCTGTCTAGTACCCCGTTGAATGGGGAAGCTGGACGAGACCGCTCCCGCCACGCGGACCAAGGCTGTCAGTTCGATATACAAGAGCATCACATACGACAGGAACCGAGGGCCGAGATTAATCCGGCGAAGGAGGGCAAACAATTAAACACAGCTCAGAGAATCAAATGCCCTGTCCATGTCCGCCAGTAGGAGTGCCGCCGGCTCCCTCGTCTGTCGAACCGCCGCCAGTGCTACGTGTGCCTGCCTTATGTTGTGTCGCGTCGCCCTTTGGGGCATGAACCCGGCCTGGTCCGGGTGGACCAAAGCCGAAATATGAGGCAGGAGGCGATTAGCCAGGGCCTTGGCCAAAACCTTGGCCTCAACATTGAGGAGGGAAATAGGGCGGTATGAAGCATATTGTTCCGAAGGCCGACCAGGCTTATGGAACACCACCACCTCTGCATGTCGCCAGTCCTATGGGAGCCGATCGGCCTCCACCGCCGCCCGATAATAAGATGCTAGTTGTAAATTGTATCGACGATGGAACTCGCTGGTGAACCCATTGGGTCCCAGTGCTTTCCCCGAATTGAGCTCACCTAGGGCCTTACTCAGTTCCTCCTCCGAGAGGGGGAGTTCCAGCTGTTGGCGTGTCTCGTCGGACACTGCTCTGGGCGGGAGATCCTCAATAAACTTGACCACCGTTGCCTCCGATAGGCACTCCCTAGGGGCATATAAATCCGCGTAGTAGGCAGCGAAACTCTCCGCTATGGTCATAGGGTCAATGATCGGCACTCCCTTCTCATCTAGCACCCCTGGGAGGACCTGGGGAGAAAAAACACCCTGGCAGAGCCGATGCAGCATCTTGCTCGACTTGTCACCCCATTGATAAATTCTGCTGCGCATTGCAAGCCATACTTGGCGAGCCTCATCCATAAGGAGAGAGGCATAGGACTGCCACGCCAGAAGTAGCTGTCGCACCTCCGGTCGCCCACCCGCCCCCCAGCTCCGACGCTCAAGCCCTTCCACCTCCGCCTCGGCCCTAACCAACTCATGTCAACGCTTTCTACGGGCCGCCACGCACCATGCAATGTCCACCCCTCGTAGAGTGGGCTTCAACGCCTCCCAAAGTATTACTGCACTGGGGGCCGATCCCGCATTAGCGACAAAGAAGTCCGCAATCGCCTCCCTCATACACCTCTTGTAGTCAGCGTTCTGCATGTTCCACACTGCTAGTCGCCAGTGAATTGGTTGCCGCCCCCGACCTAACCACAGCGCCACGAATACCAGTGAGTGGTCCGACAGCCCCCTAGGAAGGATCCCCGCAGACATTACACACGTCGCGATCGCCCGGGGTACGAAGACATAATCCAACCGAGAGAAAGACTTATGAACCGCTGAGAGGTATTTATATTCACTCCGATCTCCATGTACATGTCGCCAGGTGTCGACCCAATCGAGGCTCCTAACCAAAGAATGCAATTTTGTGGGATGAGTGCCACCCAGACCCCCTCCTGCCCTGTCCCAACCCATATCCACAACATCATTCCAATCTCCACCCACCACTGCAGCCACATCCGGCATGGCCGCCCACAAGGAGAGCAACCTCTCCACCACGGACCATTGTAAGGGGGGAGGGGCATAGACACAGCAGAGCACAATAGAATCCTCCCCAATCTTGCCCCGAAGAAGCAGGTACCGCCCCTGCGGGTCAAGCCACTGCTGCGCATGCAGGTATGGGACCCTACGATGTATCAAAACTGCCACTCCCCTAGAACCCTGCATGAACCCAGCATGAAAGACCTGCTGGAAGCCATAACGCTGCAGGCACAGGGCCTTAGGGCCCATCAGATGAGTTTCCTGTAAAAGGAGAATGTCAGCTCCGACCCTTTTCGCCTGTCGCAGGACTGAACCTCGCTTAAGTTTATCCAGAACCCCACGCACATTCCAACTAACAATGCCGAGGGTGCCCAGGGACATCCCAGCCTCTACGTTCCCACTAGCCATGGGGCGACCAGCCTTGATGTAGCACGGATATGAAGTCCCAACCGCGGGTGTGTATGACCAGATGAGCACAATGTAAAAGCGCAACTCGTCCCCCTAACCAAACCCCTTGCCCATAAAACAAACCCCCTCCCCATACCTTAAAAACACTGAAGTACCTGTCGCGGCGGGGTTGACTCCAGGCCCCCAACAGGGGGGCACGGTCTGCACCCGCCAATGGATCCCCAATTTACAGCCCATGTCGCCCAGGCCCACCCCCCACAAACCCTGAACAGGTTGGGATACAGCCCTCCTAGGGGCTCCCTCCAGACCCATGAAAGCAAACAGTCACATAGTCCAATTAAGGAAGCACCCCGGCACCAACCTCTTCACAGGCATCAAGGATCCAATGTCAGGGGCTGGGAGGCAGGGTCCTCCCGGGCCGGGGCTCCACGGGAAACAGAGCACCTCTGGGATCGCGATCGTCCATGCCCTCTCCGGCGCCGTCCACGAGCATTCCTTGACGGCCCCTCACTTAAGGATGAGTCTGACTGCAGCCCAGGCGGCGTATGCACCCGCACTCGGACAGTTTCGTCGGTCCACTTAAAGACCTCTTCCGGAGAATCAAAGAAGTGGGTGCGGGATTGGAAGACCACTCGCAAGCGGGCAGGGAATAGGAGAGCATACGGGAGATTAAGGTCTCTCAGTCTGGCCTTCGCCACCATGAACGATTGGCGTTGCTGCTGTATGAGTCGTGTATAATCCGGGAACACCAGGATATGTTGGTTATTATAGAGCAAGTGTTCTTTGGCGCGGGCCTGCTTCAGCACAGTGTCTCGGTCAAGGTAATTCAATAGTCTCGCAATCACCGGTCTTGGACGAGCCCCCACCGGGGGTTTCTGTAGAAGTGCTCTGTGAGCCCGCTCGACGATGAAGCACCGGGACAGCACATCAGGTGGAAGCCAACTCTCCAACCACTGTGTAAGGAAACGCTCCGTTGCCATTCTCACATCCTTCCGGGAAGCCACCAAAACGCAGGTTGTTCCTCCGGGCCCGCCCCTCCACATCCTCGACCCGGAGCGCCACACCCTTCTGGATGCTCTCCAAACCCGCCACTTTCTGCTTGAGAACCCCGACGTCATCTTCCACCCCTGATATGCGGGCTTCTGCCTCCGTGATGCGAGACACCGCGTTCCGAAGATATTGGCGCAGTAACATAACATCCGCACCCACTGCGCCAATTTTGGCATCAAGCATATCCCGGCATTGGGTGATCGCCGCCAACAGGGCCGCGTTGTCTGGTACGGCATCCTGAGAAGCCCCAGCGGCCCCGCCCGTCGCCCCCCGGGCCAGTGAACTTGTCTATAGGCCCATGCTTCGTGGATCCACCACCACCCTTGTCTCTCGTCATGACAGCTTGCAGCGGACTCTTCGCACCTTCAGGCCAAGGTGGACTGGACACCTGCACCAGCGCCTCCCCTGTGCCGGCACACTGTTGGCAGAGCCGTTGCCCGGCCTGCGCCCAAGGTAAGAAGGGAAGTAAGGGAGAGAGGCGGGAAAGCACCCCCGGCCGGGGGCCTGCAATCCACCGGTGTGAGCCTCAGCCCACAAACCGACCTCACACCAATCCGCCCGTCAAAGTTGCCGAGCACCGAGGCTGCGTGGCCCCGCAAGTGACGCCGTCCTCCAGACCCCCAACCGCTCGCCCGTGGCACAAGGGGCGCGGCTCGGCGCAGCCGCCGATCACAGGCCCCACCGCCACAGTCAAAGCAGGTGAACGTACACCAATACAGGCCAACCAACCTGCATTCACGCCCAGGGTTTACACAGCAGCGAAGGTCCCTCAAGATCAGCCGTTCTCTCCCTGCGGCCGCGTTGTCCCTCCTAGTCTTCCATGTGCCACTGGCCCGTCACGGGGCACCCCCGATGGAGCACACTCCCCACCCGGCGAATCTCTGCAGCAGCCCAGGGCTCCCCCAAGACCGAGGTACCACAGGGCCCGATCTCAGACCTCACCCCGGGACCCCGAGGAGCAAGGAGCAACCAGGTAGCTCTTGTGAGGCCTCCCTAGCCCCACCGCCGCGGCCCGATGCAGCTGCCGATCCCCCAGCACCAGTATCAGTCCCAGAGGGGGGGGGGGGGGGGGGGGAAGGGTCCTCCAAGTTTGGGTTCTTTTTCATATGGATTATGTAGCGGCCTGCCTGGTCGCGGAGAGTCCCGACCGCAGAAGAGCAGATCCAGCGCAGCCACTAGTGCAACGCGGACGGAGCGGTGTTTTTTCTGCGAGGAAAATATACAGCCTTAACATTCACCAACTGGCACAGTACCCATTAGGGGTTTGAGAACATTGTAGGAATTTGCCAGCAGCTCCCACTTGAGGTATACGGACTAAGGATTTCAATTACCACAATGCACTGAGTATTCGCCCACAGGACTGTTAATTGAATAAAATCACCTGCTTGCTGCCGTTCTACTAAAGCCATTACCGTGGAAGAAGGGCGAGAAGACGCCCGAAACACGTAGGGGAGATTTATGGCAGAATTGTGACTGTGCAGATGCAGTCTGTTATCGAGCTGCCTGGCAGAAATAAAGAAAACTTAACACCACATGTTGGCCTCCAAGTTTGGGTTCTTTTTCATATGAATGAATATATATATATATATACTTTCGGCTCAATCCTCCAGCACCACGACCCCAACTCCTGCCTATGGCTACTCAATTTCATGGACTTAGAGCCAGTGATTTTCAATTGCTGCAAGATCTCCAACAACTGCATACTGAAGACTCTAGCTCCAGTCGTACTAATGATGAATTGATTCCTAACGTGTCTGGTCTTACCAAATTCAAGTCCAAATCAACGTTTTCTCCTCTGATGCTGCATGATAATCTAGACATTTTTCACGAATTATCTGTAGCAGGTATGAAAAAACTGTATGCATCCACGCTTCGTGAAAAAAGGCAACACACCGCACAGAACACCTGGTATATTCAGTTGGTTAAAAAACTGCAGGCAAACAACAACATCGTTATACGCCAATCAGACAAAGGCGGCAATGTGGTACTCTGGCCTCGTCAACTCTATCTAGATGAAGCCTATAGCCAACTAAATGATCCTCTGTGTTATAAAAGATGTGAGGCAGCTACAATGAGGAAAGCACAGAATGACTTCTATGCACGTTTGGTTGCTTGGAGAAGTACCGGACTCTTGAGCCAGGATGAATTCAAGTACCTTAAGAATGAGTATCCAATCACTCCGGTGATCTATTTCATCCCCAAAGTACACAAGGACCCCGTTAAGCCTCCTGGCAGGACTATCATCTCAGCCTGTGGGGGGCTATTGGAGAATACATCTGTGTACATTGACAATTTCTTGCAGGAGCATGTTCAAACCCTACCGTCATTTGTGCAGGATACAGGTGATTTTCTAAGAAAGATCGCAGATACTCCTTGGGACTCTACGTGTTGGTTGATTACACTTGATGTAACAGCGTTGTATACAAGCATACATCATTCTGATGGATTGAAAGCAATTGTACACTATCTTGGGAACAGACCCATCATGCTAGCCAATCATAATAAGATGTTACTTGATATGATTTCATTTTGCTTGAACAACAACTTCTTTATGTTTGGTAATCAATACTTCCAACAGGTCAGGGGTGTAGCCATGGGGGCCTGTTTTTCTCCCAGCTATGCCTGTTTGCATATGGGCTGCTGGGAGGAGCAGGTCCTCTTTGGCCAACACCATGTCGCATTTTCCAAATATGTAATGGTATGGCTCCGCTATATCGATGACATCTTTTTGATATGGCGGGGTACCAAACAGGCAGCTCTTGATTTCATTAGTGCACTCAACATCAACACTCTCAACCTCTGCTTTACGTCCAACATAAGCCAGGAGTCGGTGTGCTTCCTAGATGTAGAGATCGTGGCCGGCAATGACCAGTTAGTAACGCGATTATTTAGGAAGCCCACTGCGGGTAACACAGTGTTACATGCCTCAAGTCATCATCCGGCACATCTTATACGCAGCATACCCTATGGGGAGATGTTGCGTATAAGGCGTATCTGCAGCACTGACTTAGAATGTGTTAAAGCTCAACAAGCTAGCAAAGCACATTTTTTGCAAAGGGGCTATACTGTTGCGATGGTTGATAATGCAATTCAAAAAGCCAATCGCATTCCACGGAGTGAGGCCCTAAAGAAGTCTATACCCATCGAAACGAGCTCACCTACTAATCAACCGATTAGATTAATTGTGACCTATAATCGTCAACATCAGGCTCTACGCAAAGTATTTAAGAAAAATTGGAGCCTTGTCTGTAATGACCCTGTCATTGGGGATCTGATGTCAGCTAGTCCAGTCATTACATTCAGAAAAGCTTGTTCGATGAAGGATGCGCTAGTCAAATCCAGTCCTGAAAATGTAGCGACTAAAACATGGCTGCAAACTAGTAAGGGCTTCAAACGCTGTTCTAGCTGTAAAGCGTGCAGACATGGGGCCAACAAAATGGAATATTGTATTCCGTTCTGTGACATCCCTCGCCCCATCAACAAATTTCTTTCCTGCAGAACTGAATTTGCGGTGTATATGTTGGAGTGTCCGTGTGGCCTGCAGTATGTTGGTAGTACCAAATTGCAGGTTCACAAGCGGATACTCCAGCACATACGGGCCATTAATGGCAGTGATCCCGCATATCCTGTTGCACGCCACTTTAAGGAGTGTCATGACAACAAAAGTGAACTCCTTAGGTTTTTTGTCATCGACTCTGTGCCCCCGTTGAGACGAGGAGGCAATCGTGAGGCTCTTCTACGTGCGTTAGAAACCCGCTATATTCTCGAACTGGACTCTAAGACCCCTGTGGGTCTCAATGCTAGTGAAGACTTTTTCACCTGTCTGTAATTATACCATTTTTCATCAACTCTTTCCTTAAGTTTTAAAGATGCCAAAAATGATTCCATTGATGTATAGCCTCCATACCTTTTTAGTATACAGAAAGAATTATAGTCTTTGAAACAGCACTTTATAATATATTAAGATTGTTTTTAATATAGCACAATATTCTTGCACTTTGTATACTTTGCACTATCTTGATTGGCGCTTTGATATAGACATGTCATTGTACATTTAGGATGGTTATCTGTATCATATATGCCCATTGATTACGTACACAACCAGGATTTACCCACTTGGGTCTCATTTGCACACATTGCGTCCTTTGCACAGCAGATTGCGTTGTTGCACATGCAGGTGTTCAGTTTTTTACATACAAAACATCCAAAGCTTGTTTTAAACTGCCACTGTCCGTAGGTTTTTACCTTTAATTTAGATCGCACCTTATATTAGTGCTTTCTTTGTTTTTAAGGATTGTTGTACCAATTGTTGAGCAAAATCTGTGACTTTTATGTATTTTACTAAAAGTGAACTACGAATAGCCTTATACAAAAAAAAATTTCAATGTATTTCTTTCATGTCTATCACGCCAATTATGCGTTAGACAATCATGTATGTTATACCTTGCACTTGCACTTTAAATTGCCCCTGCCTAGCCTCGGCGTCATGTGATCAAGGCCTTTCGTAGGCTGAAACGCGTCATGCAGGCATTGCTGTTAAAATGAAAATAAATTAAATTTCTCACCCGCATCTTGGGTCAGCCTTCGTCTGTTCCTGGTTTCCTTTGGATCTTTGGTGCACAGGAGCGCTTCTGACGAAATACTCCGTAATATATATATATATATATATATATATATATATATATATATATATATATATATATCATATACTGGCGGTCGCCAGTAGGTAGTTATTGTTAGGACCTATATTCCATAGGAAATTCACAACATTCTACTTCCAATAACTTTGGCGCCGGTTGATGAATCTTCGCGAAATTTTCAAAACTCGTGGGGCGCTCCGGTCCGCTCCTATCCTGAAAGTTACGGGGTGATTCAGCAGCTCTCTGGTGCATACTGGAGGTACCTGGTGGGCTACTTGGAACCCAGAGACTCTCAGGATTGAAGAGGAATTAATTCCCCAACTTAAAACGCGCCACAGGGCGTGTTTGCACATATGTCACCTCAGGCCCCGCCCCCTCCCTTCACCACTGTGCAAACGTGCCCCGTGGCGCTTTTTAAGTTGGGGGATTAAGTCCCCTTCAATTCTGAGGGTCCCTGGGGTGCAACTAGCCCACCAGGTACCTCCACTATGCACCAGAGAGCTGCGTTGCAGAGAGGTGTTCAGAGGCCACGCCCCTTTTTACACCTCTCTTCAATGCAGCTCTGTGCCGCAAACTGGAGGTACCTAGTGGGCTACTTTGACTCCAGGGACCCTCAGGATTCAAGGGGAGTTAATCTCCCAACTTAAAACGCGCCACGGGGTGCATTGGCACAGTGATGAAGGGAGGGGGCGGGCCCTGAGGTGACATATGTGCAAACACGCCCTGTGCTGCAGTTTAAGTTGGGGAAATAATTCCCCTTCAATCCTGAGGGCCCCTGGGGGCCAACTAGCCCACCAGGTGCTTCCAGTAAGCGGCACTGCGCTGCGTTGCAGAGAGGTGGTCCAGGACGTGCCCCTTTTTACACCTCTCTGCAACGGCGCTTACTGGAGGTGCCTAGTGGGCTACTTTGACCCTAGGGACCCTCAGGATTCAAGGGGCCTTAATCTCCCAACTTAAAATGGCCACAGGGCATGTTTACACAGTGGGAAAGGGAGGGGACGGGGCCTGAGGTGACGTGTGCAAACACGCCCTGTGACGCGTTTTAAGTTGGGGAAATAATTCCCCTTCAATCCTGAGGGCCCCTGGGGGCTAACTAGCCCACCAGGTGCTTCCAGTAAGCACCACTGTGCTGCGTTGCAGAGAGGTGGTCCAGGCCGTGCCCCTTTTTACACCTCTCTGCAACACAGCTCTGTGGCGCTTACTGGAGGTACTAGTGGGCTAGTTGTACCCAAGGGACACTCAGGATTCAAGGGGACTTTATCCACCAAATTAAAACGGCCACAGGGCGTGTTTGCACATCGCAGCTCCCCCCCTCCCTTCTTCAGTGTGCAAACACGCCCTGTTGCACGTTTTAAGCGGTAGTTTTAATCCCCCCTGCCCTATTATGTACTAGGGTCTTACAGAGGAGGCCATGGTAATCACAGGGGTACCCCAACGCATAGTGTTCCCTAGTGTATGTAGGTGTTTTAACGGTATTGTAAGTGTCTTTTAGCATAGCACTGGCTCTAGGACTGGTTAGTCAGAGTCAGTTACCACCAGTACCCATCTGAAAAAGTTGAGGGTACAGGATGATTTTGCAACAAAGCCTCTTTCTGCTCCTCTGTTTGTTCTTTCTGCACGTCTTCCTTCTTCCTGCACTTTTCTTTGAGGACTTCTGTTGCTTCTTTCTGCATTTCTTTTTCTTCTTTCAGTGTGTTTTTTCTTCTTTCTTCACATGTCCTGCCTCTGTAGGCATAGTTAGAAACTAGCATTTAAAAAACCTTAGAAATTAACTGAAAAAAACCATAGATTTCAGGCACGTTATAGTTACAAATTAGCATTTAAAAAACCTTTGAAATTCACTGAAAAACCATAGGTTTCAGGCACGTTATAGTTAGGAATTAGCATTTAAAAAACCTTAGAAATTCACTGAAAAAAACCATAGGTTTTGAGGGACGTTATATTTAGTTGGACATTTCACTCGTACAAAACCATGGAAATTCCCCCGTTATAGTTAGTTCAGCTAACTATAACTCACGCGCCCGCAATGCACTGCTGATGACATCACATATTACATCACTCATGACATGGTCAGTGACATCACTCATGATATGATGACATCTCAAATGGCATCACTGATGGAGGGTTTTAATTAGTTTAATTGATGCATGATGTCATAATGGAGGAGATTGGATTTTTTCAATGAACTTGTGATTTCAGGGGGCTAGGAGGAAAAATGTTCAGATAAGAACCTGTACCCCCATGTTTGATTTTGATTTCTCAGAGTCACAGCCTGCACTAACCCGCCCCTCTGAGGCAGCCTCACAACCAAGAACCCTTCAGGAAGGGACAAACGACTTTGAGATCTTATCCCTTAAATTCTGACTCTCAAAAGTGGCATCATTCGTGGTTGGTGTCAAGTGGTTGCTTTTGATTGAGTCATTTCTAGCTGAATTGATGAACTGCAACCAAATATTAGTTCCTGATTGTTGCGAATTAACATTTCCCAAAGTATACAGTACTCACACTTGCTCGCCAGTGGATATCTTCTATCTGTGCACAAATTAATGAGTTTCATCTTCCAATGCATTGTGAAGGATATGCATGGGTTTTCATTTGTTCTTAATCAAACACTAGCCAATAGCTTACTTATCATAGAAAACTAAACAGACTTGGGCAGTCACAAAGCTAGATGCTTGCCCACTAGTTTTACAAATGATTGTGACATTTGCAATCTCTTTACACAATGCCACTCACCTTGACAGCAAACTGGATTCACATCTTACAAATCCCCATTCTGAATAGTGCACAAGACCTACTCTTGCCTAATATCCAAATGTAGATTGGGTCTCATTAATTTATTTAGGGAAGTAAGCAACAGAGCAAAACCTACCTAAGATGGGACTTGCACTCACTCACAGGATAAAAGGAGGTAACGCGCGACCATGCACCCACTTATAGGACTTTGGGAGTAAGGGAAAAGTTTCCATGAGTGTAGCAGCTTCAAACATATGTCTGTACTTTGTTACTCTCTCATGCTCACTAACCACTGTCTCTTGTATTTTTTTTAGCTGGCCACTGCCCCAATCCGGGGATTCCTATTGGTGGAATAAAAATGGGGGAACGATACCAGATTGACGAAAAGGTCTCGTACATATGCAGCTGGGGTCTGGACTTGGTGGGCTCCAGTGAGCGGGTATGCCTGGAGTCGGGCGAATGGACAGGCACAGAACCTAGCTGCGAGTGTAAGCTTGTCATTTCATTTAATGCTCTTACTTACCTGCCTACCTTCTGTCATGAATACAGTCTGTCAAGACACCTTTATTACAAATGCCCAAGTTATCTCCAGAGCAGCAACTTTATTGTTCCTTATACCGAGAGCTGTCTGCACCATGACACGCACTGGCAAAGTAGTTAAAAGGAATGATCACTGCCTCCAAACGGATTATGCCAACCAAAAGGTGAACCTCAAGCACCAGCAGGTCAACAAATAGGGATATTTAATCAAACCAGGAAATTATGTAATCCCAGAATTCAATTACCTATGTTTCACAGCGAGCAGAACCTTACATGGTTAGCATGGCCTCCAACTCACTATTCATCCCACTAAGGGCATAAAGAGCTAAAGATTGACAGATCAAGGATAGTATCTATTGAAATCAGTATCCTAAAACTGACTGAGATAATCAATCCCTTGAGCAATGCAGCCCTTGACCAATCACACACAGATATAATTATCATCTTGGGCTAGTAACAGAGGAGTCAATCATTTCCAAACCAGTCATCTTACTGAAGCATTTACACGATTAGGCTAATCAACCAACAGATCCAAAACTATTCCAGAGGCATTAATCACCAGGGATCATCAGTATTCATCCAGACCAATCACCCCTCAATCTGCTCACCTGCTGAGCTAGTAATTAACTTACCCAGTACTTCATCGAGAGCAATAACCTATCTGAAATAGTCATCCTTTCGAGCCAGTAACTCCTTTGAGGCAGTTTTTCGCTTGATACAATTATTGTTGTGGGTTGGTTACTGAATCAGTTGCCCACCTGATCCAGTAAACCCCCTCAACCACTCAACCAACCATCCATCACATCCAGTAATCCTCCCTGAGCCAATCAAGGTCTGAGGGAACCATCCACTCTATCTTTCAATCCTCCAGAACCAAAAACCTCCAGAATAGTTGTCTTCCTTATACAATAATCTTTCAGAGGCAGTCTAAAATGAACCAACTAAGGGCCTGATGTGCTATTCCCATTCACAAACCAGGAATGTCATGCTAGCACCCTGACTGGTTTCGAAATGGGAATGCAATTTGCAATGCGAACTATGCACTAATAGGTTACATCAAAGATAGTAATATCTCAGGGTGTTGTCAAACGACTTGTCTAATGAATAATAATTAGGCAGGTTGTAATTTGCGGCCACCTGTGATTGGCTGTTAGTGCAGTAATGAAGCCCTGAATCGGACAGTAAATCCAACTCTGGGGCCGATAACGATGTTGTTAGAAAGGGCTCCAGATGGGATTCGGTATTGTCGAATCCAATTCGGAACCTTTGTTTTCTACGGAATCGTACTGTTTTCCCAATGACCGATTATGATGCCCGGAAACCGTTTGAACAGACCGAGTCAGTTCTGAATGGCATCCGAACAGCTCAAGTCTTTCAGAGCCAATTCATACAGCTTTATAGCCACGGTTTCCAGACGAGTGATTACGATGACGGATTCGGGCAGCCGTTCTGATTTAGTTTCCCTGCGACCAAACGGCTGCCGGAATCTGTCTTTGGAGGCCATAGCGACCCCCTGCACCCGGGGCCTTCCAAATCGGTCCCGTGGGGGTACCCAAGGGACCCCCCTTTTCAACCATTCCAACCATTCACAATGTGGCAGGCACCAAGGAGTTCCCGCCACAGGGTGCAAGGTTTCCCCCGACCACCCCTTTCTTCAATGGGAGCCTGTGTATTCGTTCAGAACACAGACTTCCCCGATTCGAGTCGTTCAGAAATCATTCCTGGATTGATTCGGTAGGAATGTTTTCCAGATGAGATAGTAATCGACCCCTCTGTATTTACAAATGGGAAACAGTATTCTTTTAAAAGTCCATATCCATTAAAACGCTGCTTTTAAAGCAATGTGTCCTATTTGGGAAGACAATGGGCGAGCAGGCAGCAGGCAAGCTAAGCCAATCATATTTATTTTAATTCCAGACATCTTCTGTATCTATTAACCCCACTGAGATAATCTCTTTCCTGATTCAATCATCATCACGAATAAATCACATCAGAGCCAATAAAAACCTAAACTAATTATCATGCAGAGTCAGGCGATTGAGCCAATTATCCTCCACCTGCACATAAGCCCATGATTCAGCCGTTTTCCAGAGACGGGCATCACCATCCTTTGGCTCCAGTCATCCTCCATGCTGAACATATTTCTGAGCCCATCATCCCTATACAAACATTCTCTTGGCTCACCGCCTTGTATCCTGTAAGAACACCCTCCTTGGGCAATGCCCAGAGCCATGTGTTCCATTGATCCTGCCCACCTATGATGATAAATACATATTCAGATATTCTGAAACAACTATTTATTCCATAATAGCATTTAAGAATTGGAAAAAGCATGGAGGAAGTGTAATGTTTCCAACAATGAGATGTGAGGGTTAGAATAAAATAAGCCAACTATTTCCTTTGCTAATCATCATCATCATGAACAATTTGTTGTTTATTCATCTTCTTCTCATTCCATGTTCAATCTCAAATCTTCTGTTCTTTCACTAATCCCCATTTATGTTCCAATAATCTACCCATCAACCTTTGTTCAGTCTCCTTTGCCCCTTCATTATCTATGTGTCCTTTATCCTCTGTACCTGTTCCACTCACCTATTCATCCTCAAAGTCGGGATTAGGTTTAAATCCAACTGAGGAGGGTATAGTCTTATAGAATAGTTAAGATGCTAGATTTAAATCCAACTAAGGAGGCATTTGTCCTATAGGATAGTAAAGATATAGCAGGCCATGCATATGGTATTTCTTTGCTTCATCATTCAGTGAGATTGTGCCCTCTTTGCTTGTTGAGCCATTTCACAACAGCTGGTAGGTAGAGTCTGGATGAATCAACAACAATTCTGTATTGTAAAAATTGGCGATGAAGGCCATGCCTTCATACAGAGTAATCTGAACGTTTCTCCAGAGAGCAATAGCAAGCACAACATAATGTAATCATGTACGTCATACTACAAATGTAGAAACACACATTATGGCTCAGTTAGCCAAACGGTGCGTACTGTAGTCCTTTCCAAATTTACCAATAGTTGAAAGGGGTGACAACTCTGCTCCTTTGCTGAAGTATAACATCAGAAGCCTAAGCAAGCAGGATGAAGTGTTTGTCTGACAGGAGAAGGGGATCAGAAAGCCAGAACTAGTGACTTTAGTGAATCCAAGAGGGTTTATTAATATCCTCTCTGAGCTGTTTGATCTCCTGAAATTCATGAGAGTAGGTGGTGATAGAATTCTAGTGAGAAACCTCCCCTACCAGTCCAGTAGATTATCAGCTCACATGAAATCTTTACCTGTTTTCAATGTTTAAGAAAACACTAGACACACAACATTGTTCTATGTACTAAGGTCTAGAAGTGAAAAACTCCAAGTTTGGAATACTATTTGAATGTTCTGTCAAGTGATTTCCCACAGAGTGGACAATCTGCTCAGAAGCCTCCCCACATTATTTTCCTGGATAGGATACAACAGGAGAAACCTTGGTGGCTTTTTAGGTATGAGGCTGCTTTTCTTCTTGTTTTTCTGAAGCATGTCTGTTGTGTTGTGTGGAAGGAGGGTTAGGGAAGAATTTATGTTCCGAAATATTTGTCGTGAGCTCCAGAAGCTGTGGGTCTGATGATGCACATTGCGCGGCCCTCCAGCCATACAGTGTCAACTCTGTAAAGGAGATATTTTCAGCAGAAAAAATATTTCAGAGTCAACCCAGGAAACATTGCACCTTTTTCTACTGAGGCTCGCAGACTGACAGTGGTGCAGTGCCAGATGATGCTGAAGAAACTTTATTTTTAGGTTGAGCCCACCAGATGGCTGAATCAGTGTGGTCTGAATAGACCTATTGTCCGCTTACCTGATTTTACAGTGGCTGAAATCTCACCAATTGCTTACCATTGGTTGGGATTAGCGTCACTCACATTTGTTTGCCTCTTATTCAATGGTTTTCTTTGTATAACTCTTGTCTTTTCCTACCCTGGTGCATAACTTCTTTACTTTTCCACAGCTTTTTTTTATCTTTTTGCTCAAGCACTCCACAAGAATGCATGTGTTTTCCAGCTGTTTCCCTTGCGTGCTTCCGAGTTGCTCTTACCTGTCCATGTGCATCGCTCCCATCGCCAAACCTGTGCTGCTCTCTTTCTCCCCCATCCTGTTCTCCATGCTGCTATCTCTTTTGTCCATGCTATCCTCTCCCATTTGTGCTTTCCCCAACTTCCGTTTGCTGGTTCTCCTCCCTCCCCCTAATTGCTCTGCTGTTACAACCCACTCCCACACCTATGGAGCTTTTTTTAATGACATTTTCCATCTTGGATCAGTAAATAAAAAAATAAAGCAGATATAACCTATGTCATTCCGCTGGCACATGCATTCCTTCTGACACATTTGAAATAGTGGAACGACTCAACCTCATTGCACCTTTTTTACTTTTTTTTATTTGGACAATGCTGTACAGAACCTGTGAAAGCAATTTGTAAAGCCAATAGTTCCCAAAGGCAAGATCGATTGGCTCTACCTATGCTTATTACTCCTGCGAGCGGGACCAGGTGAGTATTGGCAAAGCCAAACTGCCAAAATATCTTTGGCACCAAACTGCATGACTGAAGCAAAGTGAATAGTTTAATTGAGGACAAGAACTATTCTTGAGGCATGCATGGAAGGCTAAATGTGTCTGTCATGGTGGGAATAAAATGGTCCCTTAAGATAGACTTAAGCAATACTCTAACATTTATCAAAAATCACAGCTGTTGAAGAGCATTGCCCACCACTCAGATTTTTGGACAGTGATCATGCCACACTTGTCAATCTTCCAAAAATGCTAAAGATGTACATATTGAGGTTAAACATGGCTGACCACTTTGATGAGACCTTTGGAACATTTGTAGGGCAGAGTTTTTACCCCAAATTCAGCACATTTGTTCTAATAGATTTTATGTCTGTTACCAGCATCAGGTATTTTCCATGCTTTAATTTGATGACATTATGGAAGCACACGGTTTGGAAGTCTGCAGATCTAGCCAGTTTCCCATCTGTCTTCCTTCCAAAATGTAAAAAAATAATGAAAACTTTTACTGAGAAGAAACCGGTTTACTGCTCTTGAATTAGTCTGAAGCCCTTCTTCAGGACAAAAAAAGTAATACCCCAAGACCTTTTTCAACCTCAGGAAGCAATTTAGTAGCATCCAATCCAGACGCTTTTGAATCTCGTGCAGGAGCTCAGATGATGATTCATGAAATGTATTGGTTGATAAGGTGGGAAAGAACTTCTCAAATGATCTTTAAACCTATGATCTTGGGGGTTGAGCATCTATTAGTACTAAAACAGGATCCTGCACTGGAGAAGCTTGGAATTCCAGGACATTGCCACTGCTTAAAGAAGAAGCAAGTCCGGATGACTGCACAAGAGGATTTTCTGTACTTATAAAAATATTCGTCCTATGGGGGCTTATATATGGTGTTTAGAAGCTGCCAAACTGACCTTTCAGAGTGTAGGCACATAAAGACTGTCCTGCCAAATGTTTGGCAGGCATGGAAAAAGTCACCTTTGAAAACAAACCAAAGTGGCTGGCTTAGCAGGAGGAAGGATGTCCAAAGTTTGTATCTCGATCGTTGTAACCATATAAAATTGGTCTGTGGATTATAAAGCAATCAGAAAGGAATCAGAAAAATGAGTCTCAACATCCACCACTGGCAGTGTACCTGAAGCAGGAAACCATATTTAGAAAAGTCAAACCCTCTTATAGCTCTGGAAGCTTTTTAGAGAAGAAGTCAAATCACACAGAGAGAATTAAGGATGTAGTGCACTGAAAGTATTCATTACTTCAATATGAAATGGTACCATAAGTTGAAAAATAACCTTTGAAACCAAAGATGTGCCAGGAATTGTAAGTTGGCAACTTTTAGAAACCGATGCCGGTATGGATTGTTGGCTCCTATCACTTTCCTCCATATTGTCCTTCTGATTGAGTTTATTGTGTCTGTAGAGGGGGATAGAAACAGTGTACCAAAGTAGAGGAGTCGTGAGATCAGACCTGCTCCTCTTTTATGTAATTATTTGTGAAAATTTTAGGTTTCAGTGGCAGTGATGCGACAAATCCAGACGTTGTCAGGACTGTTGTCTTGTTGCCTGGACCCTGGACTGAAACTAGCTTGACCTTCAAAAACTTTCTAATGGTATTTGAAAGTAGCCTCTAAAGGCCCAAATCCAGTGGCCACAAGATAGGAGCACTTTACTGCAGTACATTCAGAACCATATTAGAGGCGAGTGTGTTTACTCACAATTGTTTTCCAAGCTATGTGACTCAGTGTTTCCTTCCCAGAGGCACTTGCACGTCCATGAGTCCTGTGGCTGCCCCTCCTGATAGTGTTGTGGAGGGCCTCAGGTAGGTAGGGTTCACTGATAGAATATTGATTGCAAAATTATTGATAAAAAAATACAGACAACAAAAGTATCGACTCCTGTACAGGTAAGTACAAAAATATTGAATCAAAAATATTGATGTAAAAAATATATATGTGAAAAACATCGAATTAAATATATATAAAACAATAATATATATAAAGGGGCCGATTCCGATCCTGTAAAACCCGGGTACGAATGGTCGTACGGAGCGTATTCTCCGTACGACTCGTACCCGGGAAATCCTCCTTACAAACCAGCAAGTACAATTCGTACAGAAATACCCTTTCCGTACGATTCGTACAAATCTACGTGCGGCAAAAAAATACCCACAATTCCGATCCGGGACCTCGCGTACGTGACGTCCGGACGGAGTCAGGCAGCGTTTTACGGACCAGCAAGTACGATTCGTGCCTACGTCATTCCGCACGGCTAATATTTTACGGCAGCCAAAAACTCCCGGGAAATTGAGGACGACGCGAAGAAGGAGCACCTGTACGCGACGGACAGCCATGGACCCCATCCTACGTGTCATCCCGGCCCTCATAGCCTACGACCTGGTGCACAGAAACCGCCGCAGACGCCGCAGAAGGTCAGAGCAACACCCAGGGGCAAAGGGGGGGACCAGGGGCAGGAAACATAACCCCCACCCAAGTAAAAATGTATATATGTCCTGTACATACATTACCTCCAGGGTCCGGTCACTTCGGGGGGGCGTGTCCACCAAGGCCTGCGTCCCGCCACAACGGATGTGGACGTGGACGCGTCCCGTCACCACAACAATGGTGGTACGGACCGTACCCACGCCTTTAGAGCATGGGTACGGGTCGTACCACGCGTACCCCTACATCACCCCAACAATGGTGGTATGGCCCGTACACACGCTCTAAAGGCGTGGGTACGGCCCGTACCACCATTGTTGGGGTGACATAGGGGTACGCGTGGTACGACCCGTACCCACGCTCTGAAGGCGTGGGTACGGGCCGTACTCCTACGTCACCCCAACAATGGTGGTACGGGCCGTACCCACGCCTTTAGAGCGTGTGTACGGGCCATACCACCATTGTTGGGGTGACGTAGGGGTACGTGTGGTACGACCCGTACCCACGCTCTAAAGGCATGGGTACGGCACGTACCACCATTGTTGGGGTGACGTAGGGGTTCGCGTGGTACGACCCGTACCCACGCTCTGAAGGCGTGGGTACGGTCCGTACCCCTACGTCACCCCAAGAATGGTGGTACGGTCCATACACACGCCCTCAGAGCGTGGGTACGGGCCGTACCCCTACATCACCCCAACAATGGTGGTACGGGCTGTACACACGCCCTCAGAGCGTGGGTACGGCCCGTACCCCTACGTCACCCCAACAATGGTGGTACGGCCCGTACCCACGCTCTCAGAGCGTGGGTACGGACCGCATCACGAGTACCCCTAGGGCACCAGTACATCAGTGATACAAGGCGTACACACGCCACGAATGTTGTCATAGGGCCTGGTGCAGCATCTGACCAGTATATTGGGGGGGTGTATGCCCAGGAGAGCAGTGTACTGCACCAAGGGTGCAGGCGGGTGGGTGGGTGTCTGGCTACAATCCACATCGGTGGACAGAGACATAGGGGTGGGTGCCTATCACTCCCAGTAGTGGACAGAGAGATGGGGGTGGGTGCCTATCACTCCCAGCAGTGCCCAGACATATGAGGGGTGGGTGCCTATCACTCCCAGCAGTGCACAGACATATGAGGGGTGGGTGCCTATCACTCCCAGCAGTGGACAGAGAGATGGGGGTGGGTGCCTATCACTCCCAGCAGTGCCCAGACATATGAGGGGTGGGTGCCTATCACCCCCAGCAGTGGACAGAGAGATGGGGGTGGGTGCCTATCACTCCCAGCAGTGCCCAGACATATGAGGGGTTGGTGCCTATCACTCCCAGCAGTGCCCAGACATATGAGGGGTGGGTGCCTATCACTCCCAGCAGTGCCCAGACATATGAGGGGTGGGTGCATATCACTCCCAGCAGTGCCCAGACATATGAGGGGTGGGTGCCTATCACTCCCAGCAGTGGACAGAGACATGGGGGTGTGTACATCATCCTCAGATGAGCACAACTCCATGGGTGTATGAAGGCATCCACAATGTGCGACTATGTTGAGAGTGCCATAACAACACATCACTGACAGCAGTGTCCCACTCCCATGAGGATGGATGTCCTTCCCCCACTGCATGACACAACACATGTGGGTGTGATGACAAATGACACATGCATACCCACCCCTGGCGGATGCAGCATAATACACACACTGAGATCATGCAACAAGACTGCATAGTCATGTTAAACCCTACTAAACTAAGAGAGCCAAAGGGAACACACACTGTCACGCACATTCCAGGACTGATAGGAATGTACAGGTGCTGGGACAGCCACCAAGTTGTTGTCTCCCATGGAAGGAAAAGGGTGGAGTTCCCACAGATACAATGCCCACAATTGTCAGTCAGGTGCCCAAATTCCCAGCAGAACAAGTAACATATGTGTGCTAGGCTGGGAGTACACACATGCATAGTGCGTAAAAGGGACAATCTCCACATGAAGCCATGGCAACATACTCCATATACAAGTACAGTGACTAGCAAGGATGGCACAGACGATGCAGGCGGCGACATTGCTGAGCAGGCATGGCCAAAGTTGAAGGGATCCGTCACACACCAAGGAAATGTAGACACAGGTCAGCACGACAATTGGGAAACACCCTGCAGGGAAGATGTCAGGTGCCACAGAGGAAGGAACACTCCTTGGGACAATGTCTCCAAACACTAAGAGCTTACATGACCAAAGGTTATTTGCAGAGACCTTGTGATGGCACGCAGATACCAGGGTCCACCCCATGAGCAGCACACTACAACATTTTCCAGACACCTAACACATTATCACCACCCCAACTCAGGGAGCAGCAGCACCAACATCAATACCAGAAAAGCAATAGTGTGCAAAGGAAAAACAAAATGCTTTATTCAGCATTCAAAAGAAAATTTTGAAATGTACACTATTTACAAGGCCCATAGGCCAGTCCAGATGCGAAGTCCTGGGGACACATTGTCACGCGTCTCCCCTAGCTTGCCTGCACATTTGACAGTTCCTGTTCATCCACTGGGGGGGGGGGGGCATCATGTGGGGAAGGACCAGGCACCGCAGGGACAGGAGGGGCAAGGGTAGGTGTTGTGGGTGCAGGGACAGACGACTCCACCACAGGGGGTAGGGCAGCATCAAAGGTGGTGGTTAGCAGGGCGGTGCACACGTCCGCAAGCTCGGCCAGCATCTCCCCTGCACCCGAAGAGCCCACAGGCCCCATGGAGGGGGGGGGGGGGGTCGGAGGGATGCGTTGCAGCGCTACTGGGGGAGGTGGTAGACAGGGGAGGGGGCTCAACTCCCCTACCCGTGGAGTGCCTTGCCCATTTGCGGGCTGGTGAACCAGTGGGGCCGAGGCCCAGCCCAGCTACGTAGGTCTCCTTCTCAGATTGTGGGGCAGGGGAGCCGAGGGGAGTGACATTGGAGGGACTGGGGAGTGAGGAATGCGGACTCCGACTGTGGCTGCGTGTCTGCCTGTGTGCCCCAGACCCAGTGGGTGTGCCTTCTTCCCCCTGAGTGTGCGTGACAGGAGGTGTGCGCTTGCCCTTCCGTGTTGGTGTGCTGCCTGTGTCTGGTGGGGTGCGTGCGTGTGAACGTCTGGGTGTGCTTGGGACAGGCATGGGAGTGGGAAGTGTGGATGGTGCAGGGGTAGGGGGGGACGCAGCGCTGCAGGAGACCCACTGCTGCCATCAGTGACGAGTCCATGGACCTGAGCAACATCCGTTGGTCAGACATCGCTGCTGACATGCCCTCCATGTACGACACCATCTGTGTTAGCAGTGTGGTGTGGCCATGGAGGACACTCAGCAGCGATGTCTGGCCAATCTGCAACTGCCGCAGAATGTCCACAGACTCGGCAGTGAGGGCAGCAGGGGAGACAGGGGCAGGGGGTGCGGTGCCTGGCACGAAGGAGACATGTTGTTGCCTAGCACGGACAGAAGGGACCGGAGCAACTGGGAGGGCGGTGATGGGAATTGAGGGGGCGGCCATAGATGTACTGCTGCTGCCAGCTGCTGGAGCAGCCTCCGCCCCCTCTGGGAGCTCAGCCTCGGACCCGTCAGCGTCGTAGTCTGTGTCGCCACAGGACAGGTCCTCCGCCTGACTCCCCTCGCCCTCCGTGCCACTTGCTGCGCCAGACTCGCCAGCATTGGTGGCACCGGTGCTGGATCCCTCCTCCACGTCCGTGCAGGTGTCTCCCTCGGTGTCCCCCGACGATGCTGTGGGCAAGGTGAAGAGACAGGAAATAATCAGACACCTGTATACATATTACACATGAGTCCAAACTAAAGAGGTCACAGTGCATATCATGAAAAGCATCATGAGTAACAACTACAATACTACGCACATATGTAAGCCCTGCACTACCCAGTTGGTTGACCCACCAAGCCACTTGGAAACAATGGAGATTATGACACAACAGCAAAGAACTTGATATCGAATTATACTGAGAAGCTAGTGTCTGGGGACAGTTGAGCACAGCATCTGGACCACACACCGTTTCCAAAAATGCATGAGCAGGAACCATGTCTTTTAACTTTTGACACATGCTGCAAAGCACAAACATTAAACCCTGCACAACATGACTGGGTCACTGCATGTTGAGTGTCTGTTCAGACTATCATCACACACAGGCCAGACCTGGCAAGGAGACATAAGGTTTGGACATGTATGCCTTGCCCGCACAAACCCCCTCTACCTGAGACAATGTGATTGAGGCAGAGCAAGGACTTACACCTCTTAATCTGGGTTTACAAAAATGTGCATCGAGAACTCCACAATCTACTCGAACTACCCTTCCTGCGGCTCACCACACATATCATTGACAAACAACCATCATCAGATAGTTGTACGGAGACACACAGGCACTGGCCAGTGTGAGTATGCACAAGCCACATGGGGTCACCCTGTACAGTGGACACATGTAGCACACTTTACGTAAATACAAATGAGGCCAGGGAACAATGCCACAGAGGCCAACCTATGCTGAACACACAGAGAATGTCCACAGTGTTGGATGACACACATGATTCCTAGGAAAAGGTGTCTCAGGGGACTGTAGTGGCTACACTGCTCCATGGTCCTGGATAGATCTGCAACAGGAGCAACCGTCCCCGCACTATGCATATCTCCCCCTCATGCACATCATGTCTGAGGCCACGACACCGGTCATGCATGATGCAAGTCTGTTCATTTTAAGCCTCACACTCCTATGTTGAGACTGCATCAGTGCCAACAATCATGGACCCCCAAATGACTGAACTGGACAGGGCACAGGCAAGGTCCCAACACATGTCACAGACAACCCCCACACATGATGCTGCAAGCATTGGGCACTTGGATTAACTGGCAGCCTAGATTACCTTGTGCAAGAGTGACTACACACAGACCAGGGAACACATGTCAAGGAGGGGAAGGGAGGAAGAACAGCACCGGTTGACTTGGGGGAACAGGATATGCACTGCACATATAAACCCTGGCAGTGTATCCAGGCGACTGAGCACTTCCAAAAGCTGGTGACACACAACAAACACACATGTACCTACCCCCTCCTTGCTGCTGTTTCTCCTGTAACCGCCTATCCATCTCAGGGAAGACCACCGCCAGGACACGCTTCATTTGGTGGGTCAGTCGCCGACACCCGCCGTGCTTTCGGGGAGGTGAGTCCTCCAGCAGGACCCGGGCAATCCTCCTGGTCCAGCACCGGATGTCCTGCCAGCGTTTCCTCACTTGGGGTAGGCGCCGACACCGACCCTCCACCGACATCACTGCCCTGACGGCCCGCTTCCAAATTCTTCCCTTCTCGTAGGCGGTTACCTGTGAGGATGACAAAGTGAGACAACATCACTACACCTGCTCCATGTCACAGAGACACACATTTGAACATTTTTGCTTTTTTAACAGGGCATAGTATGCAGCCAAATCATAGCACCTTTGTCATAGGGACATGAGCCTCTGGGGAAGCCCAAATGTACTACTTGGCATTGAAAGTACACAGGTGGCATGAGGGGTGCGACACAATCACTGCTCATGGCTCACACTGTGCATCACAAGCAACATCAGGATTATGGACAGCACCTCAAAGCAGTCACATGCCCCAGGCCACTGACGCAACCTCAGCAGAGTACACAGACACACACAGGCACAGGACAATCACCTGCCATTGGCAACTGCGGATACAAACCTCACTCTGCACATGTGCCACTTGACTGGGGGGTGTCACAGGTGTGGGGCTAGCTCAGCACGTCAGACACACAGCACGGCTCACTGCTCACATCAGATGGGTAGAGCATATGCATCCTCCATGCAGATGTGGTGCAACACTCCACATAGACACTCACCCACATGACAGGCAACTTTCACACACAGCAATGTCCAGGGTGCGTACACATCATTTGGACACTCTCACCACAGCTACACTCAACTCACACACATCTGTGGGTACAGTCACCTGTCACACTGGGGGGACCACAGAATCACATCAGGAATATAGAAATAAAATGCCCAAGAGGATTAGCCAGGCTGAATGTGACATGCACCATGCAGTGATTGTCACAGTAAGCACAATGCAAGTGAGGAGTGCAGACATGAACCACATCATGCTCTGCATGGGAGACATAAGGCATTCCCCCCCCCGGGACCCACTATAAACAACATTGCATGTCTGTCACACCTGGACACAATGCCAGAAGTGATAGTCACAAAAAAGGGGCACAGTCAAAGCTAGTGGAGTCAGCACTCACCTGCTCCCCTGGTCTCCCATACAGGCTGGGGTACTGTGGGAGGATGACGTCCAGCAACGCCTCCTGGGTGAATGTCTGGGCCCACTCCACAGACCTGGACATGGTGCCAGAGGAAGCAATGACAGCAGCAGTGGTGTGGAATGAAAGGTTGTGCAGGCAAGTGCTCTCTCATGGGTCCTGGCTGACTTATATCTGCCTTGCTGGGCTGTTTCATTTACAGGAGTACAGAGTGATTGGTCAGTCTCATTTGCATCCTACGTTTCCTCCAATCCCTTTAAACATACCCCAGTGAGGGCCTTTGCATAGTTCAAAATTTGAGCATGATGTCAAGTCAACAACCACTTTGCAACATTTTGAACTGGAAACTCGGTCTCCATGACAACCAGCATGCATTTAGGCCCTTATACTTGTCCCTCATGTGTCCCCTATGTAATTTGACAATCCACACACAGGTACGGTGTGTTTTACACGTACCCCTACGGCACCAGTTGCACATTGCATTTCACACGTTCGTGTACACACTGTTCGTACGCGTACGTATACGACCAGTGTGTACACGTACGTATACGACCAGTGTGTACACGTACGTGTATACACTGTTCATACACGGACGTGTACACACTGTTCGTACACGTACGTGTACACACTGGTCGTACACGTACGTGTACGACCAGTGTGTATACGTCCGTGTACGAACAGTGTGTACACGTCCGTGTACACACTGGTCATACACGTCTGTGTACACACTGGTCGTACACGTACATGTACACACTGGTCGTACACATACGTGTACGAACAGTGTGTACATGTACGTGTACGGACAGTGTGTACACGGACATGTACACACTGTTCGTACACGTACGTGTACACACTGGTCGTACACGTACGTGTACACACTGTTCGTACACGGTTCATACACGTACGTGTATGACCAGTGTGTACACGTCCGTGTACGAACAGTGTGTACACACTGGTCGTACACGTCCGTGTACGAAAAGTGTGTACACGGACGTGTACACACTGTTCGTACATGGACGTGTACACACTGGTCGTACACGTATGAGTACACACTGGTCATATACGTACGTGTGTACGCTCCTTTCCCCCCCCACGTACTCCTACGCCAACACCAATATAGTGATACGTACCATACACACGCCCTCAGAGCGTGTGTACGGTGCGTTTCACATCTTCCACTGGTGATAGGCAGTGCACAGGACAGGAATGGAGGTCTCACACTCGCACATGGCAGAACATCAAGTGATTGTCAGTCCAGTTATTCATGTGCAGGGCCTATGTGTGTCAGGCAGTGATATGCCACTTTTCTCCTCATCTGTTTGCACAATAGATGTGTGATGACCTCTGGACAGATGGCATGTGTGATGGGGCACTATGTGGCACACTTCCCCTTCACATTGTGCACATGTGTGCATGTAGTACAAACGGGTCAGCAACTGCATCACTGGTATGGCAGAGTCACCCATACCCGCAACTGTCCCCTGATGCCAGGGACAGGGACACTGACACCTGACATCTCACTACCAACGTGGGGCGATGTGACTATGTCGTGAGTCTCATGTGTTCCCATGAGCTTGCTGTTGGTGTTCTGTCAACTGCTTCTGCTGTAGCTGCATCCAACATGTGTCTGTGCGTAGATGGCCATGGCACACATATACGCACGACATGCCACATGTGGATTCACACGTTACGTGTGTCTGGATGCTTTGAACATGTTCTTTGAGGACATATCTGCGTTGTCTCCATGTCTGTGTTTTATTTTTTCACATGTACCCCTTCATCGCAATGTGTGTGAGCTGCTAATTATTAATGACATGTGCCCTGTGCGTGTAGCTTGCCGCCAGCTGTCGGTATGAGATGACATCCTTCGAAAGCTGATATGTGGATGTATGTCACTCCTGTGATGTCTCTGGCTGTTCACTTACACTGGCCCACAGCTTGTTTCAGGGGATGTAATGTAGAACTTGACAATCAACGGTTGTAGCTGGCTCTTCGTCCTTGTGGTGTGTCTTGCTAACATGCAGATTTCCCATGTCTGTGCACATTTTCCAGGGTCAGCACACGATGCCTACATCATGAGGCGTAGCAGGGTGCCAGAAATTATGCTACGGATGCACAACGAACGTGCATGTCTTGTTGGTGGGTATACTCGGTTTGTCCTGTATTTAGCGGTATCTTTGTATCTTACAGCTTCTCCTGACCCACTTCTGTACATGATGTTTCCATGTAGGGGACTCTGGCTATCCCAACATGCCATGGCTGATGACGCCTCTCCGCAACCCCAGAACAGCTGCAGATCACCGTTACAACAACACCCATGGGCAGACCAGGCGAGTGATTGAGAGGACGTTTGGCCTACTGAAGAGCAGATTCCAGTGCCTTCACAAGACAGACGGATCCCTCCCATATGCACCGGTCAAGGTCTGCAAAATCTTCATTGTGTGCTGCATGCTGCACAACATGGCAGTGGAGGAAGCTGTGCCACTCATCCTGGATCCGGATGAGCAGGAACATCCACCCGTGGAGGATGAAGGGCTTGGTCACGAGGCAAGTGAGGAGGAGGAGGAGGACATCCGGAGTCAGCTAATACGCAACTTCTTCTCATAATGGTGAGTCCCTGGGTCTGAGTGTGCACGCTTTTAGCCTTGTGTGGAATGTGTTGCGATGTGTGTATCCACCTGACTGTAAGCTAAGAGGTGTGTTCTGATGTGGCACTCGAGTGATGATGTCATTCCCCACATTGTGGATGAGACAGTAAAATTAAAACTAGCATGGTGACAACCTTATTCCTGTAGAGTCAATAACCATGCATGCGGTTGAGTATCTTTTCCGTGACTTCTTGTGTGTCTGTCATCCCCAGGTATTTGCGCATGCTGTCTGCTCGTGGCATCGTTGGGCTCCTGCTATTCCTCATGAGTATTGCAACGTGTGCTGAATCAGCGTTACATGCACGGACATGGTGAACATTCTCCTTTGGGTAGGATTGCAACAAGGCTTTTTGGATGTGGTAGTTGTTTGGAATGTGTGGGCACTGCTCCTGTGCATTTTTTGTTCCTATGCATACATGTTGACTCACCATGGGGCACATGGCATGTAGCATGACTCCCATGACTTGATAGTCACCCTATGTGGCAGTCATCTGTAATGAGATTGTAGATTGTGAGGAAGGCATCAATGTGTGTGACACTTCCCTCTGCAACTTACGGGAGGCTACGGGTGGACATGGTGTGGGACATCCCCATAAGAGGCTCAATGGGGAATTGCAGCCTCTCCGTGTGCAGCAGGGGTTGTTTGGGTCACACCCTTCACTTGTGTGCCAGTTCAAGGGATTTACAGCATCGGTGGTGTGAAGGGGGTGTCCAGTGTAGGTCCCACATGTTCAGTCAAATGACCTGTGAGTCTGTTCACATTGATGCATTTCCCTTCCTGTTGGCCTGAGTAATAAAGGTGTTCCTCAGCATCCAAGGTGCCTCATCACTGTCAATGCAGGTCTCTTGCCACTGTGCATGCAGCATCTCTGGCATAGTTGTCAAAGGTTGTGCATATGAGTCTATGTGTAGATGAGCAACATGCATGGTGTTCTTCATGGATTTGATTCTCTCTTGTGCATGAAGTCCATGGTTGTGTATGTATTTGGCCATGTTGGTCCCCACAATGGGCCCTCAACACCTGCTGAGGGTGTGTTTCCTGTGCGCAGCTCGGCCTTCAGTTTCATGATCCGGTGTCAGTCATCTTTGGTGATTGTGCATCCATTGTCTCTTGGTGTGCCATTGAAAAGCGGACACTCCTTCCTTTACATTCGTCTGTTGCAGTTGGCCCTTCTGACATCCTCGTCTTTGTGTGCAACTTGTGGCATATATTCCAGGACATGCCGCCTGCTGCTGCAGCACCTGCTGCAAGGGCACACAGAGTTTCCGGATGTGGCAACACACACGCCTCAAAGATGCTCCACCCTTCCTCCCTCCACCCATTCATTTGGCTGGCATCAGCTTGTCTGTGCCACTGTTGCGGCCACGCAGTGCCAAAGGCTGGACCGTCTGCACGTGCAACGTGCACATTGCACGACCCTCATGGCCTTGCATGACCCACATCACACTACAGTCTGATGTTGCAGCCACCCTCCATGCAATGTCCATCCGCATATCTACCGGCTGCTCTGAGGCATACACTAAGCGCACACACAACACCTTTGCATGATGAGTGTGCAACTCCGACTGCCTACACAGCGCTGCTACGCCTTCCAGGCCCTGTTATACCAACCAGGTCATGTCCCTCCTACTCCCCACCAGCTCTGTACCCCAGAAAGGCCATGTGCGTGTGAGTCAAGGCTTCTGCATGTAGAATGGTGTCGTCATCTGGCACATGGCCCAGGTATCATCTCTCAGCGTGTCAATCTACAATGTGTCCAGGACCCCCCTCACCACCATCACAGGCGCACAGCACCTCATCATCAGCTCATATGCCATTGACAGCCAGGTGCTCCTCACCCTCACCAAAGACGCCGAAATTGCCAGTTCAAATATTCAAGAATGCATGAGATCCATTGAGGGATGGCTGAACATCAGCCACCTGAGGCTGGACTTGTACAGGACTGAGGTAATCATCTGCGGATTGTCCCCATACATCTGGGTCAACTGCTTGTGGCAAGTCCTACATTTCAGCCTAAAAGGGACTGGAACTCCCTGGTGTAATGCTTTTTGTGGGTTTCAGATCGACATTTACTCACACCTGACACAGTCTTTACACTATTGGCCTGATTCCCATCTTGCTAGGAAAGCCCTCTGTACAACTCGGCTCCGGAGGGCTTTCCGAGTGAGACGTGCTCTGAGTCCGAACGAGCAAGTACGATGCTGCCGTATGCTTATGGACTCGTTTCGCTCGGACTTCCATTGAACTCTATGGGAGCCCATGTACAGAGGGACGCGTACACAGGCTCCCATAGCAGAAAAGGGATGGGTGGGGAAAAGCGTACTCCCTGTGGCGGGCACCCCATGGTGCCTGCCACACTGTGCATGCCTGGATCGGGAGGACCCATGGACACACAGATTCGGAGTTCCCCGGGTGAAGGGGGGCCTGCTACGGCCCCCCAGTGTATGCTGCTAACAGCCGTTTTGTCTTGCTGAGACCGAGGCGAAGTGGCTGTCCGGATCGTGCATCATACTCCGGCTCCATTGCGCGGCACGTTTTGTCTATGCACAAGTTGTACGGACAGGTTCGGGTCCCGAAAATGATTTGGCCGGCGTGTACGTGAACTTCGCATCGTACTTGGTAGTTCGGACCTGTGTATGATTCGGTCATATACAAGGGCTACGAATCGGATCCGGTAAAGCCAAATCCGAATCGGAGGCCTTCCGAATGACATCGTAATCGGGCCCTATGTTGTCAGGTGCTTGCACAAACGGGAATCAAGGATTTTTAGCCCATCTAAAAAGGCAACATTTATATACCAGCCTCTTCTGTAAAAGTGGGCAGTAAATAAAGGATGTGCTCCCAAGAGATTAAAGTACACCACAGAACATGATCTTTTCATCCTGCTCATAGGGAGAAAAACACAGGAACTTGGTGGAAGCAGCTGACATATTGGTGAGAATTGAAACTAAGGGGGTCATTACGATGGCCATCGTGCCGGGGCTTGGGACCGTCCGCCTGTAACGCGGCGGTCCTGCACATGAGATTATGATGCGACTGCCACCGTGGCAGTCGTATCGTGTATCTCAGACATTGCGGAGGGTGCTGCTGGCTTCAGCACCCGCCGCAATGTCTGAAATGCACTGTTCGAATTTCCCTGCACTATGTGACAGGCACAACACAGGGAAATGTAGGGGGGTACCAGAGATAACACTCAGTGCACACCCACCTCCCCAACACAAGGGGGACCTGATACGGGCCCCCAGATGCAATCCCCGCCAGCCTGTGAATGGCTGTTCAACGCAATACACCGTCTGGTGGGGAGGCAGCATCATAATATGGCGGAAGGTGCCTGCTAGGTACCGCCACCATATTGTTGATGCAGGGTGAGTCCGCCAAGCAATCGTAACGATTGCCTGTGGCGGACCCATGGCGGACGGACTTTGCGTCTGCCAGCACACAGCCCCCCATTGTAATTTGACTGGTGGAGAAGTGCTTTACGATGTTATGTTATATTAAATGGAATTTATAGAGCACGTAGCTACTCCGTAGAGTGTCCCGGCACTGAGAAAAGACCACCATAACCGCTGACAGACGAACACCCCCAACCACAGTGCCAAAAAAGCCTAAAGCTGGAAAAGCCATGTCTTCAGATTCCGCCTAAAAGTCAGAAGGTCCAGGATCTGTCGCAGCAGGGGGGGGGGGGGCAGGCTATTCCAGAGTCGGGATGCTACTACTTGGAACGATCTTCCCCCTACCTGTGAGAGCCTGACCTTTGGAGTCAAGATCAAGCACTGGGTAGAAGATCTTAAGGAGGGCTGAGGCATGTAAGGCTGAAATATTTCCCTTAGGTATGGGGCCCTGATCCCATGGAAAGCTTTGAAGACCAGGACAAAGGCTTTGAAGTGAATTCTTTTTTGCACTGGAAGACAGTGAAGTGAGGACAAGAGATGAGAGGTATGTGTTCTGGGCCTAGTTAGCAAGATGGCCCTGGCTGCCATATTCTGAATGATCTGCAGACGACCCAGTAGGTACTCTGGAAGTCCCAGATACAAAGAATTAGCATAATCCAGTCTCAATATCACTAAGGCCTGGACATCTGTTTTACGATGAGAGACTGGTAGAAGTGGGAGGAAGTTTTTCAACATTTTTAATGTCCCAAAACAAGTACCTGGCACAGATTGGACTTGCACCTTCATAGAGAGAGCAGAATACAGTTTGACCCCAAGATTTTTCACAGTAGTGGCATCAGACAATGGGGGAGACATGTCTTGTGGCCACCAAGAGTGCCAAGTTGCATTTTAGTTGATTATAGCTGAACCACGAAAAAATCTCAGAGAGGCAGTTCTTTATACTGGTCCCATCGAAGTCAGAGCCCTTCTCGCACGTGAACAACAGTTGAGTGTCATCCGCGTATGACACTATTATAGCGCCATGCTTCTCGGCGAGAAGGGCAAGAGGGGCCATGTACAAGTTAAACAGCGTGGGACTGAGAATCGATCCCTGCGGGACCCCCACATTCGAGGACGGGATTTCTGCCGAAAAAGATGGTGCCCAGACTGTTTGAGAGCGATTGCTGAGAAAGGATGTCAACCATTTCAATACCGTGCCTCCAAACCCGCCCCCCTCAAGTCTTTGCAAGAGTCTCTTGTGGGGGACGTTTTTAAAGGCCGCAGAGAGGTCGAGTAACACCAGAACCGCGCTCCCTTCTCTAACTAACGTAGCTTTAATCGTCTAAGCAACCTCCAACAAGGCAGTTTCCGTGCTGAAGTTGGCTCTAAAGCTTGATTGACTGTGGTGTAGGAGATCATTGGCCTCCGCGAAGTTCGTAATAACTTCGTTCACGTATTTCTCCAGGACATTGGAGAAAAAGGGCAGGAGGGAGATAGGCCTATAATTGCTGATAACCTCAGGATCTGCCGTAGGTTTTTTTAAAAGAGGGAGTATTTTGTTGTTTTTCCAAATTTGAGGCATGAGGCCCTCCCGCAATATGGTGTTTAAAATTGAATTAACGACCGGATTAATCACTTCCGCTATGGAAGACAAAACTTTAGCCGGACAAGGGTCTGAAGGTGAACCAGACTTGGGATTTTTAATAAGAGAAAGCGATTGATTGAGGCTGATATTCGGTAATTGCAGAAGACGGGCATCCATGCTGTAGCAAACTCCCTCCACCTCTAAGGGTTTATCCATAAAGGAGTCCTGAATACTTAAAAAAAATTCGTGGAAGAAGCTGGCCACACGCTTGGTCCAGTCGCTAGTGGGGATGAAAGCGCGGCTGATATGTGAAGGAGACGAGAAACTTTTTACAATAGTGAAAAATTCTCGACTTTTGTTTGCTGCCTGTTCTATTCTAGTGGCAAGGAACGATTTTTTCTCCTCTCGAACTTTCTTGTAGTGTTCTTTTAGTGCTAGGTTATAGATGGCTTTATCTGAAGGACTGTAATGCCTTCGCCATACTCTTTCCAGATGTTTACACGCGCTTTTACTCATTTTTAAAGTAGGCGTGAACCAGGGGGCTGAGACTCTGGTAAATTTTGCTTCGTTCATAGTAGAGGGGGCAAGTTCCTGCGCCTGCTGATTTAACCAGTCCTCTAGGGAAAGTACATCCCGCTCAGGCTGGCCACTGAGGTGGATAGGGTATTGCCTCTGGTGAAATCAGGTGAAAAGGTCTGAAACTACTACGGGAAAGAGATGTTCCCGTTGGGCACGATTTGTCAAGTTCCTTACTTATATTAACATTTATTAAGTAATGATCAGACCACGTTAGGGCAAGAGGAGCCTCAGTTTCAATCCTCATGGAGGAGAACACCTGGTCTAAAGTGTGCCCTTTATCGTGCGTGGGTAAGTTAAGATACTGGGTTAGGTTAAAAATGTCCAAGGATTCATACAATTTTATAGTCTCCGGATCTCGAACATTATCCATGTGGATATTAAAATCGCCCAGAACCAGGCATTGGCTATGATTGGCAGCAATGAAAGCAGACACCTGGCCAATAGACTATAGGAGTATCCCTGCGGGGCCCGGAGGGCGGTAAATGAGGGCCCCTGCGATAGACTGATCTGCCGAGACAGTTAAAAGGAAACCCGAACTCTCCACACCTTCCAGATCTGGCAGTGATAGGGGAAAACAGCTAAGAGAGCTCTTAAAAATTAATGCTAAGCCGCCTCCCCTGCCCGTAGAGCGGTCTTTCCTTATGATCAGGTACCCAGACGGAATGGAATTGGCGATGGTAGGATTGGAGGCTTCAGTGAGCCATGTTTCTGTCAGAAATACCACATCTGGGTTGAGATCAACTAGTACATCATATAATTGAAGCTCATGTTTGTTTATGGAGCGTGTGTTTAATAAAAAAGCTTTTAAAATGCCAATGTCTAGAAGGCGCTGAGAGCTGTACCTGATCATAGGTCGATGATCTGGTGGCAGTCTGGCAGCATTTCCGGCCCTGTCTGCCTCCGGGACGCGGACGGGCGCAGACGGGCTTGCCTTCGGCGTGCCTTCGGGGCGCCAGCGGCGCGCCCGCTGCGCACGTCCGCAGCGCGCTTGCGCAGCGTCCCGATTTAGTAAGGCCAGCGTGAGAGCAACGAGAAGCAACTAGACTGCACCGTCTAGCAAAGATGGCGGTGACGGTCGGAACTGTACTAAAAGTCAGGGTTCAATTCCCCCTCCCGCTCCAGTATACAAAATAAAATTAAAATTCCCACACAGGTAAATCTCACAAGAGTTAAAAGATTTTTTTTTAAATTCTCCAATTTTAAAAGCAAGTCACAGCAATAGAAAGGCAATCAAATTAGCAGCGGAGTACAGCGAGGTAAAGCGCTAATCTTGTCAGTTTCGGATGCCATTGTAATGACCCCCACGGTGCCAACTAAGGGATCTTGGGATTAAGGGTCAGTGAAGATGTCTTAAAGTGTAAGCTTTCTTTTTGAAAAGCTTTTCTGATGCTGCCTGGGGTCCCTCTTCCTTCTGTTTTATTTTTACATTTTTCTTTACTCCTTCTTTCTGCCCTTGTAGTTCTTCCTTTCTCCCTGCCTCCCTTACAGATGTTGTGTTTGTTATGTTATGTTGTGGTTATGTTGTGTTAAGGTGTTTTGTTGTTCTGTTATGGTGTTTTTGTGTTGTGTTGTGTTGCATTACGTTACTTTATGATAACATTGATTTGAAAAGCACTGAATTTCCATTAGTGTAGTCTCTGCGGCTTGCTTCAAGGTTTAATACTAATTTTCAAAGATAAATCTTCTTTGCAGCTAAATATTCCTTCGACCTACCAGAAGATGTCAAAGCACAATTTAGATCCTCTGCCACGAATGTACGGGACCTGCTAAACCCATTCTTGAAGAAAAAAGGTACATTTTGCAAAATAAAAGGAAAATGTTTAAAGAAAACAATAACGTTATATATTTTCAGGATAGACTCCTTTTATGCAGAACAGGCTGTGGTACCAGAGCAGTACATCAAAGTAAACCCTGTATACCAATATCCTTGCCTTATCTTGTCAGTCAACGCCATTTTAGGCCTCATATTTTCCAAAACATACCATACAAAAGAACATTCACATGTAAAGGCTCTCAATCAACACAGACCATTGGTCTGTTCAAATGTCACTCAAATAATGCTCCCTCCCACCACAGCACAACGTATGGGTCAGTGGAGAAGCCCACTTCAGCCATTGTAGGCCTTCACTTTGAGTCACTGCATTTTTCCCTTGATAATGTATTCATGTTTCCAAAACAATAGTTCCCCAAGGATAAAAGTTTTTTTACACTTATCCTTGCCAGTGACCGCTAGTCCTTTTGTATAGTAGGGTGTCATCAGTTATTTCATAAACGCTCAAGATATTTATTGTAAGTTGCAATGTTGCTTCATCACTGTCTGTGTGCTTTGGTATATTTATGTATGCTTTATAAAAAGGAGCACAAGGCTTTAGAGCATCAATGGTGTATATACAGTTTCTACGTTGAAGCCATATACACATTTCAAGCAATTGTATCTGACTTGAGAGGAACCTCTAGTAACCACTTGAGGAGCTGTAGCAGCTTTGCAGTTCTTGCACTTCTTTCTGATGCACTGGTATTTCAGTTGCATGTTTAAATTGTGTGCAAAAACTCCCGGATGTTAGAGTCATACCATAATAGTTGTGCACTTTGCATTCTCTATTGGGGTGCAAATTTAAATTTCTAAAAAGAAAGCAAAAGTGTAATTGTGGAAGGGAGTCCATGGCAAATGTGATCTTGCAGAAGTCAATATGAGTGTTCATTGCACTTGTTTGTCAAAAACTTGACCATACTTGCAAAGCAGTGGTGTATGTATGCTCAAGACAATAATGTTGTGAGCATTTTACAAAGCCCGCTCGTCTAAAGTGTAAGTATACACCCAGGAAGGGCTATGACACCACTGTCCTCTTCTGTGAAGACCTCTGTTGATAGCATAGTGCAACAGGTTTCCATCTTTATTGCACTCTTTAAAGACCTCTACTGGTATGATAGCGCAAATGCAGATTCCCTTTCTCCTCAATTGTAGCCTTCTGTGAGGACCTCTATTGGAAGAAAGTAGAGTGCAACCAGATCGCAAAGTACATAGTACTCTTCTATTAGGATATCTGTTGGTAGGATAGCACAACTGCAGCTTTCCAGCTCTATTGCACCTTTTTGTGAGCACCTCTGTTGGTAGTATAGTGCAACTGCAGCTTTCCATCTTTATCTCAGTTGTACTCTTTTGTGAAGACCTCTGTTGGTAGTATTGTGCAACTGCAGCTTTCCATCTTTATCTCAGTTGTACTCTTTTGTGAGGACCTCTGTTGGTAGTATTATGCAACTGCGCTTTCCATCTCCATTGCGCTCATTTGTGAGGACCTCTTCTGGTAGTATAGTGCAGCTGCAGCTTTTTTCTCCATTGCAGTCTTTTGTGATGCCCTCTGTTGGCAATATAACGCAGCTGCAACTTACCATGTCTTGCTCCATTGTTCTCTTTTGTGAGGACCTCTGTTGGTAAATTGACCACATGTAGCTTTCCATAACCTTTGTACTCTTTTGTGAGGACCTCTGTTGGTAGTATTGCGCAACTGCAGCTTTTCTTCTCCATCTCCTTTGTACTCTTTTTTGAGGACCTCTGTTGGCAGTATTGCGCAACTGCAGCTTTTCTTCTCCATCTCCTTTGTACTCTTTTGTGAGGACCTCTGTTGGTAGTATTGCGCAACTGCAGATTTTCTTCTCCATCTCCTTTGTACTCTTTTGTGAGGACCTCTGTTGGTAGGATAATGCAGCTTCAGCATTCAAGCACCCTTGCATGAGGACAGCAATTTGCAGCCCAGCAGGTTTTCTACCTCCATTGTACTCTCCTGTGAGAGCCTCTGTAGGCTGCTTAGTGTCACATCAGCTTTCCTAACACTTGCATGAGGCTGTAAAACGTGGACTTAGATGCATGCATTTTCTGAAGATGTCAACTTTGTCAGTGCATTCTTATGACTTTGTTTGCATTGTGCAAGTATGGTTCCCCATTTTCACAGAACAAATATGGAGTTTGTCTAACTTACTCTTCGGTAGCCTAGGTATAAATAGAGGGTGAAGGACAGATATTTTTTTTGGTCTGGTATTGCTATTCCTGTCCATAGTTAGTAATAAACTTTTGCAAATAACCAAATGCAGGTACAAATTTGAACTGAATTAACCATTAGTAGGTGTTAACTCTGGCAAAGCATTAAAAATATATATTTCTTTATTGACATTTCAAATTGCAAAAAGCAAACCAACCAGAATCACCAGCAAGGACTACTACATATCAGTGTAATCTTACATCTGTGACGTGTACAGTACATCAATACATGGTCAATATACCCACACCCCAACCCTCCTCGTGCTACATAGCCAGTATGCAGCTCACAGTAACAGTAATCTTTCTCCATACAAATAATCATGTCTCCTTGACTATCCAGTATCTAGAGGGAGAGGAGCTCTAAAGCACAAAACCATGCGGCATCAGCTTACAAAATGTAATACAAAATAGAGAGTCAAAACAATCAGCAATATGCCCAACAATCCAACCTCCCACCTACTGCCACCGCCGCTTTCATTCGTCTACCAAACTACAATGAATATGGTGCTAGTAATCCACAGCCCATGCCGTAGTCAGACCCCATGTACTCCTTTTGTCTCTCAGGTCACCCCGGGGTGCCGTTACTCGCCTGTCCCACCCATTTGCGCATCTGTGTGGTCCGTCACCACCTTTAGGGTTCCCCCAGGAGGTATCAGCAGTGCTTGTATCATAGCCCCCCAGGAGTGTAAATCATCCATAACCTTATCATCTCCACTGGTTTTCTGCATATGAGCCTCCTCCGCTCCAGTCCATTCAGTTAGATCTCGGTGCCAGTCCTCCTGTTCAGGGGGTCTAGGGCTGATCCAGAAATCGCTACACGCATCTTGGCAACTAGTAACGTCAATACTGGGAAATGGCGACTTAGTTTTTCTTCGGGTTATTGGGGAGGAGACCCAGCACACACTGTTTAATTGTACACAACACCTCCCAACCTGCCCCCTCCCCCAAAGGTGGCGCAATATCCCAGCCCAGAATAACCTGATAACCGGGCACTGCCACACTATGTGCAGAAAATCAGCCACACTAGTCCTGCATCTAGAACATCTAGAACAGCCCAACAGCCTGGAGGAATAAATATTGCTTAGCTGATTTAGAGAGAGATACGTAATGTGCACCATATTAAATTAAATCAATTTAAACCATGCTCTAACAGAGACCCTGTGTACTGTTACATGTATCTTTGACCAATCTTTAGGCTGAAAGGGCTCACCACTGTCACACTGCCAGACTTCCTCTATACAGAGTGGCCTATCAGCGCAGAGCATGTGGTAGATATATGTAATTAACTTATTTCCCCCCACCATAGAGAGGAGTGTCACCAGAGTCTGTGTGGGCTCAGGGGCCTCGGGGAACGAAGTATTTGGTGTATTGGAGAAATTGCCCCCTCCCCAAATTAAACGTCTCAATAGCATCCCGAAAGTGACCCGCCGGATACAAATCTGAAAACATAATACAGCCACCCTCTTGCCATTGAGCTACTGTTATTGTTCGGTACATTTGTTCAAAAGGGCACACTATCCATATGTCCAGTTCTGGAGCATATGGCGCTCCACCTATAACCCATCCCACCGCTCTCTCCCATAACCGGCCCATCTGATGGCCCAAATAAGGAAATACATCAGGCATCACTCCTCTATGCATCAACAGCACTCCATGTTGTTGGCCATCGTGGGTGCCCCCCAGTAAGGCTCTTTCCTAATTATGTTCTCCTTTGAACCAGTTAGAGATGTGCCGCTAAATAATAAAGCTCTGGGTCTTCAGGCTTAGTCCAGAAGAAGCTATTTTCCCGCAGATTCCCGCACCGGGACCCCTATGCCTGAATTTTACTCTGGCCCAGTCTTGGTGAGTTTCGCCACCTTTTCTCTCCGCTCACCAATCACCATGTGCCACACAAACTTGACTGTTCTGTATCCTCTATCCGTAGGCTGTTACTGAATTCCCTACCCTCCCCCTCTTGTCCTGATGAAGACCCGTAGTGACTACCGAAGGGAGCACATTGTAGGTTGAAACGTCGACGATATCACGAGGCACAGATTTACCAAAACCATATATATCAAAAGAAGCATTTTTCAGCCAGTTGGTTTTTTGGTTGTTTCTCTGGCCTAACATTCAACATTGTTTCCTTTCATTCCCCATGTACATAATTCCTGTTACCACCTTGTACATATTGCACCAAGTTGATCACTAAGCACCTTGTCACATGAGCACTAATATTTATATATCTGTGAACAGCCTTTTTTGTATTATTTTTTGTAATTTTGTAAAATTTGATACATCTGAATGAATTAATTCTGATAAATACAAAGTTATACACAAACATTGCTACTCTGATTCTTTCAGATATCGTCAATTGTTGGTCAGGTTTGTGCTCCATGTGTGTTTTACAAAAGAATTTGTGTTTGCTTGTGGCTTTGTATACGCAAAGATAAATTATAAACCCGACAGAACCATTTTTGTTTATAAACATTATACCCAGGTTCTGAGGGACACCGGGTCGTCCCACTTTTGTTGTTGATTGACTAGAGCAGGTGCATGCCTGCAAGGGTTTTTACTCTCATTTGTTTGTCCTTAAATTTACAAGAAACCTTTGGTTTGTGATGATTTGCTCCCCAAAGCATTAGACATCCCTTGAACACTGTACCAAATACTTCGCAGAGGATGTCTGATAGAGAAACGTTGTCGTACACTGAGGATTACATCAATAAATTGATACAAGACCAGGGGGCATCGAATTCCCTCCTAGGCACAGAGAGACACCGGTCTCAATTAAAAACTAGCCAAGCTAGAAAAGAAACTAATCCGGTCCCGTCTACATGGTCACGTATTGACCAAATACCTACAAGCGAACATAATCCCCAAGGGTTTACAAGTTAAAAACGAACATGCTGTATTCATTGACGTCCCAAAATTCAGGGAAGGCTTTAGCTTCGTCGCTAACAACTGCTCCAGGCATTGGATGGTGCTTGGGGTAGAAACAGCGATTGAATACGTGAAAAAACTCACACTAGAAATTGCTGACCTCAAATAAGAGATACTAGAAGATAGCACCTTATCTAACGCAAGGGAGGCTTTAGAGCGTGCTGAAAAAGCATTGACCGAATTTAACACTGTAACCCTAAACAGAAAACTAGACAAACTGGTTAAGGATATAAAGAATTATGACAAAAGATTGACCTACCCATATTTGGCTGACCAGTACTACTAACAGGACAGCCAGAGTTTCTTCATCAACCGGAGCAGATAGGGCCCACGCAGGTTCAACACTTTCTCTGACTCCTCCTTTGGTAGTGGCACTGACTCAGATTCAGATAGACCCTCCACAAGCAATCAGGGCAACCAAGGGCAGCATTTTTTAGGTGAAGGCTACCGTCAATCTAACAGAGGTGGAGGCTCAGAACTGAACTACCGACAATCCAACAGGGGCGGGGGATCAGAGCAGAACTGGGGCCGGAGCAGGGGATGGAACAGGGCCAGGAGTACACTACGAGGGAACCAGCAAGTGAGATTCTTCCCCCCGGAATCTCACGGGGACATATCCACACGCAGGCAGACTTACAGATGGTGAACACAACCACAACCTCCAACCAAGTTTCTAGATCCACCCCTGTCAACACAGCAGTCCCGACCATATCCTTCCAATCTGCCCCGGGCTCACTTGGACAGAATTAAGCAGGCGCTAGTCTTGATTCCATTATTAATCTATCCAACTATGACATGACACCAGCAGAAAAGAAGGTACTAGGCAAGAGCCTCTCATTCGTTCCCACAGCCAAACCAGACTCCTTCACTACCAAATTGGAATTACAAAAATTATTTCGCAAAATAAGATTAAAATACTTTTTCAGCAAGAATGCATACAACCCCCCGATCACTGCAACACCTTTTAGACCAATCTCCGTCACCCCGGGCACCTGGTCTATGAGCCAGAGGATTTTGGCTTTCAAACAAATTGTTCTTCAGGAAACAATGGAGTTGTGGTCACTCGATAAATTCATAAAGCACAACATCACTAAAGAGGAGAAGTTGGCATTAAGCACCTTGCGCCAGAACAACAACATCATCATCAAAGCAGCAGATGCAACCCTCACACTTAGAACCAAGCACCCTGCCTTCAGGATTGAAAGGCCTGCTCTAGGGGTGACTTATAGGTTTTAAGTGCAGTGACCTTAGATATTGGGATTATATCTCTTGTCAGTGGTGCTAGCACCAGCTTACACAGGCTCCAATGACAGGCCTGTAGTTACCAATTGAGTGGTCTCCCATGGGTGGCATAATACATGCTTCAGCCCATGGGGGCCCCTGGTGTACCTATGGCCTGGGCACCTTAGTACACTATACTAGGGAAAGATAAGTGTACACCAGTGTCCAATCTGGGATGTACCTAAGAATTTACCAAGCCAATTTAGGGGAGAAGGCACAGAGACTGAGGTTCTGATTAGCAGGATCCCAGTCAAACTAGTCAGAAACAGCATCATATCAAGCAAAAAGTGGGAGTAACCAAAAAAGCAGATGCTACTTTTCTACATACAGTCTAATTATTTTATTAAATTGTTAATGCATTCAGTAGTACCATATAAAAGACTCAGTCGAGGCCAGACCTATTGTCTTTCTCAACTAATTAGGCAAAGACAAACTAATGAGACCCAAGCACTTCCAGACATTGTTGAGTCACCCCCAAAAATACCCCTTAGGATAATATTGCCCATATGGTTCATTGTTTTTTCTTGATAAACAAGTTTATTGATTTAACAAAACCAAAGGAAAAACAATACAGGCTTTTAGTACAGTGGTCATGACATAACAGTGATAAAAAATAAATAATACCCCAGCATACACTATTCAACATGTGAGTAGCAAGCGACATTGTCCGCACCCAAGTCCATAGGTGATCATCAGGAATGTTCAGTCTTCTATCACCCGACCCATTTGCCCCACACCCTTCGAAACATTTTGGGACAGCCTCGGGCTGCATACATTGTTCGTTCCTGCGCTGCACACCAATCTACCCCTCTGCGCCATCGCGCCATGGAAGAAGGTGTCGGGTCTAACCAGAGAGCTGCAATATCCCGTTTAGTCACCATCAATGCCGTATTGAAACTAAGCTTCTCGGCTCTGGTCCCATCCAATCCCTCGGTAACACCCAAAAGTATGGGCTTTGGGCTCAAGGGAACCTCCTAACCCTGGACCTCCGTAAGTGCCCCTGTCAGCAACTCCCAGTAGCGCATGATTGTAGGACAGAGCCATACCATGTGATAAAAGTCAGCCTGGGGGCAACTACAGCGGGGACAGGAAGCATCAAGTCGGAGCCCAGCACGATGAAGGCGCAATGGCATGGGTGTAAGTAATATATCTGAACCAACCGGAGCCGCGTTGAAGCAGTAACTGTTTTGGGGGCCATCAGCGCATCCCTTCAATCAGCATCGTCCAGGAAGCAAAGCCAACCCTCCCACTTATCCCAGAGATGGGAGAGGGAGTTGGGGGTGTTACTCGTGAGGGAACGATAGATGCGGGAAATCTCCCCTTTCCCCAGATTGCCAGTCATGACCTGGGCTTCAGGTGGACTATATTCGGGTAAGGAGGTCCCCTCTGAGATGTGGGTGTGGAAGGGGTGGCGCAGCTGTAGGTAACAGTAAAACTGGGAGGTGTGGAGGGAGAACTGGGCCTGCAGATCTGGGAAATCGCGTGTGTGGCTCCCGCCCCAAACATCCCCAAGTCGTGAAATCCTGATGAGATCCCAGGCTCTGAAACCAGAAAGAGCGGCAACGTCCTTGAGCCAAGTTCCGCACCACAAAGGGGTATATCGGAGTAATTTGCCCGACCAGTGGGTGTGGTGCAGGGAGGCCCACCAGGCCAAAAGCACCCCGCACGTGACCTCAGGCAGAGCGTGGGAGATAGCGGTGCCATAGAGCATCCCCTGAATATTGGAGAAACCCAAGTTATGCAGCTCTAGGCGGTACTCCGGGTCCAACCAGCCACCATTAAACCAGTCATGCACGGTGAGGAGCCGAGTCGCCAAATAATATAAATACAGGTTCGTGATTCCCAACCCACCATCAAAGGGCGGTATCCTGCACTGGGTGAGGGCCAAGCTTGGTCTCCAACCTCCCCACAGGAATTTAGTGGCCAAACCGTCCATCTCCCGGAACCAGGACCATGAGAAGGAGAGGGGTGTATTCTGAAGCATATAGAGAAATCAGGGCAGAACCATCATCTTAAAAAGGGCTATTCTGCCCATAGGGTTTAGTGGCAGCGTTTACCATCTAAGGAGGTCGGCACAAACCCGTTTCACCAGAGGAGTGCCGTTGAGAGACCAGGAGAGATCGGGAAGGAGGGACACCCAGATCCCCAAATACTTGAACGACTGCCGCCGAAGAGGAATTAAGGACTGCCGATCAAAGCACTCCCTCGATAGATGGAGGGGGACCAGGACCGACTTGGCCACGTTCAATCAGTGGCCGGAGACTCACTCAAAGAGGCACAGGGCTCGGAGACATCGAGGCCCTGATCGAGCTGGGTCTGACAAAAAGATCAGGATGTCATCAGCATAGAGGACAATCTTATCCTCTGCCAGACCGGGCCAGTGCCATCCCATGAGAAGTGGATCGGTGCGGATAAGAGAAGCAAAAGACTCCATCGCAAATGCAAAAGGGGGCAACCCTGCCTCGTGTCCCTCCCAGTGGGGAAGAGGCATGAAAGGGCGCCATTGACCATCGCCTGGGCTCGCGGCTTATAGTAAAGTGTCCTGATAAAGTTACGAAAGGGGGTCCCAAATCCCATCTCCAACAACACTGCCTCCAGATATTGCCAATCAACTGAATCAAAGGCTTTCTCAAAGTCCACGAGGAGCAAAGAGAGGTAGGGGGGTCAGTTGTTGTTGATTCACCAAAGCGAGGTGGAGCCGTCTGAGGCAGTGCCTGGTTCCCCGGGAGGGCATGAATCCACATTGGTCCATCTGGACCAGCTTATCCAAGTAAGGACGTATGCGGTTTGCCAGGACCGAGGCGAATATTTTGAGCTCTGAATTAATGAGGGAGATGGGGCGATAATCAGAGCAGTGGGCCGAAGGAGGCTGAGACTTGGGAATCACCACAATAGTGGCCAGGTCTGTTTCAGGACGGAAGGAGCCGCGGTCAGCCGCCTCATGATACATTGCTAGGTGCTGGGGAACCAGCGTGTCCCGGTAGGACGCATAAAATTCCTGCGGGAGTCCGTCCAGTCCCGGTGTCTTACCCGCAGCCATGCAGGAAATAGCATCATTAATTTCTTGCGGAGTAATTGGGAGATCCAGGTCCTCTGCCTCGGTGTCACTGAGGTACGGGAGGGGAACCTTTCACACCGGAGGAGCTCTGGGAGTCTGAGGTCTGGAGGCTGGGCAGAGTATAGAGAGGCTCAGTACGAGGCAAAGCACTGGGCCACTGCCATGGGGGTCTGATGGATCTCCCTGTGGGAGTCAGTCACTTCATGGATAATACGGTTAGCCATAGGATAAGTGGGTGGCTAAGCGATGCAGGAGCTTCCCGTTTATCTCCCCATCCATACACCCGCGCCACGGAGGACCTCCATAGCAATGGTTTATTGTTAAGGACAAATGCTCCCCTTAGTAAGAAGGAGCTATAAAGATGTTTGAGTCTGTATCTTAGGCCAGAAGACTGTGTACTCACTTGCTAATTAAAGTCCTTTTTTAGGTCTCGCCTTGTAAGCGATCGCAAAGCGAGACTATTGTAAGCGGTTTTTAAAAGTGCTCCCAAAAAGCGGATTGCATGGCTAGCACGCACATAATCACGCGCATCATGCCGCCATGCAATCCGCTTTTTGGGAGCACTTCAAAGGGTCCGCTCCCCCGCCTGGAATGCGCTCTCCCGCCCCCAAGCGCGCGCGCGCACGTCATGCTCCGCGGGGCTTATCTTTTTTTTTTTAAACTTTAAGCGCGAGGCGCGCGTGCAGCCAATGCTTGTTTGTTAGGCTGCTCGTGCCTTTGGGCCAGAGCCTGCTCTCTTTGTACGCAATGCTAGTGACCGTCTTTTTTTTTTGTGTGTCTTTGAACACAATGCTAGGGACCGTTGTTGGACCCGGCCTCGTAGAATGGCCCTCCGTGCCCCCGCACCACCGAAACCTGGTACCTACAGCCCAAGCCCCCGGCCCAGCCGAACCTCCCCACCAGGACACACGCACCGACCCGGACATCCCCGTCCCTGGCCTCTCCCCTTTCGGCCACCCCGGGCCCGCGTGCCCACTTCATGCACCAAGATGGCCGCCCGGCCCCCGCGCGACCCGGGCATAGAGGCGCCACTCCGGCTGGAGGACATCACGCTTCCAGGGGAGGAGAGAGGGAGGAGCAGTTTCTATCGCACCTCTGAACTCCCCCGGGACGATGGGTTTCGATCGGCCCTCCGGCCTCCCTGAGGGCTGGCTCCACGCCTGCTGGGTGTCTGGGACTCCTCCCGACCCGGCCCTGAAAGGATCAAAAGACTATAGCAGGAAATCCCGACAAGCGACCCCCAGGTGACAAGACCCCTGCCTGCACAGACTCCGGACATCAAAGAGGGGTCGAACTATAACAAGGGGTGCTCTGGGGCTGTCCGGCAGATTCGACGCTGGAACAACGAGAGCCTGCTGACGTGGTCGCGGCTCCTGGAACTGGAACTCACCTGAGCCCTGCTGAGTGACTCGCGGCTCCCTGAAGATCGTAAGACCTCCGAACTCGTACCTGAGCCCTGCTGAGTGACTCGCGGCTCCCTGAAGATCGTAAGACCTCCGAACACGTACCTGAGCCCTGCTGAGTGACTCGCGGCTCCCTGAAGATCGTAAGACCTCCGAACTTGTACCTGAGCCTTGCTGAGTGACTCGCGGCTCCCTGAAGATCGTAAGACCTCCGAACTTGTACCTGAGCCCTGCTGAGTGACTCGCGGCTCCCTGAAGATCGTAAGACCTCCGAACTTGTACCTGAGCCCTGCTGAGTGACTCGCGGCTCCCCCAAACTCTCACGGTCCCGCCGGACCCCAACTCCGACCACGTATCCCCCAGCTCGAGGATTGTGAGCTGTGCGCCGGGTACGTCCCTGCTTTGAACCGTTACCAGAGACAGTCCCGCTACCCCCCTACCTTTCCGAGACTCTTGAGCCCGTGCTCACCTTGTACATATTTGCAGTGATACCTGTTTGATAAAGCTTGTTCTGAGAATACCCAGTGTGGTCCCTCTGTGTCGTGTGGCGCCAGAAGTACGATCCTAGTTGCGAGAGTCCTCCCCCTGGGGAATCTCCCGCCAGTGCCCGGCTACGATACTTTGAGGGTGGGTCTCAGGGTAGTCAGGACCCCTTTCCGGGCTCCTCTGAGGTCGCCGTCTAACATTGGTGGCAAGCGACGGGATTCGGGCCCATCACCTAGAGATCGTACAGTAAACGACGGACGCACGACCAACAAAGATGGCAGAAGGAAGCGCCACGAGCTCCGCAGAAACCAACGCCAACAGAGTGTTCCAGGTGGAGCATCTGGAAGAATACACACACAAAGAGCTAAAACAATTTTGCAAAGAACTTAAAATCGCTACCACTGGCCTCAACACTAAGGAAGACTTGCAGAAAGCACTGAAAACTTGGGTGGAGACCGGGGCCTCCCGCCCGGAAGGCACGGGGGAGCGCCCCGACGAAGCCGAACCCCCCCAAAATGAAAGCAGTAGCAATCAGGTGCGAGGCATCGTACCAGACGGGGGCCTATCCCCGGAAGAGCTCGCGGACAGAGAGAGAAGCCGCAGTCATGAACTCGAGTTAGCCAAACTCAAAATCGAGGGCGAATTGAAGTTAGCGGAGAAGAAGCTAGCAGTAGAGCAAATGCGTGTACAAGGCGAACTGGAAGAAAAGAAGCTCCAACGGGAGCACGAAGGAAGAAAGCTCCAACTGGAGCACGAACGGAGCTTAAAGGAACTCGAGCTCAAGGCCCGAAATGAGGACGGGAGGCCCTCGGGGAACCGAGAGACGGCCCCCCCAGCGGAACAGAAGGTCCACATCCCCAAGGATGTGGTCAAAGAATATTATAAAAACGATGACATTCAGCAATGGTTTCGGGCCTACGAGGTCGCCATGACCTCCCATCGGATTCCACAGAAGGACTGGGGGGCGGGGTTGTGGGGACGGTTTCTGAGCGAAGGAAGGGACACCCTGCTCGACCTACCCCTCTCCCTGCAGACCTCCTACAGCCACATGAAAGAGGCTCTCCTCACAAGATACGGCCTCACCCCAGAAATGTACCGCCAACGGTTCCGGGACTGCAGGAAGATCCCGGGCACCACCTGGGTGGAGTATGTAAACTTTTTTAGCCGGGCCTTCGATGGGTGGGTCAAGGGCAGCAAAGTCACCACCCTTGCCGAACTCACTGACCTCATGTTATGGGAACATCTGGCTGCGAACTGCTTCGTAGAGCTACGTCAACATCTGCTGGATAGCAAGCTCACAGATCCCCGGAAGCTGGCCGTGGAGGCCGACCGCTGGACCAACACCCGGGTCTCCCGGGGCATGGTAGGAGAGTACCCCCGAACCAGTCAGGGACCACCCCGCCAGAGAGGGGGAGGGAACCAGGGAGGGCCGAGGGAGTCCCAGCCTAGCCCCCCGAAGACACCACCTCCACCTTTCCCGGCGCCCCCCCCACCAGTAACAGGGCCCCCTGGGAGACGGGGACACCGGGTGACCGTCACATGTTTCCGCTGCCAGAAACCCGGGCACTACGCCAATGACCCAGAGTGCCCCATGGCCACCCAAGTCACCCCTGCGAGACAGATAGCCAACGTAGCCCTAGGGGAGGAGGTTGAGGGAGCCGAGGAGTGGGAACCAGCCGCGATGGCCCTAGTATCCCTGGGAGATAGGGAAATGATCCCTGGTAGCCTCCTACCGTCCAACACACAGAAATATGGGCAGCTCGTCAAGATCAATGGCCACCAGGTAGAGGCCCTGCGGGACACCGGGGCCAGTATCACCGGTGTCCTCAGGCACCTAGTTCCCGAGGAGCAGATCCTCCCCAATGTCTTTTGCCCCGTAATATCTGCAGACAATAGGGAAAGTATGTGTCAGGTGGCCCTGGTGCCATTTGAGTGGGGAGGGGTGATAGGCAAACTCAAGGTGGCCGTAAGAACCTCCCAGCCGGTCGACTGCCTCTTAGGGAACGACCTGGAGAGTTCTCCCTGGAAGCACGTAGAGCGCAAGGCCCACCTAGGAATGATGGGACTCCCCGAGTGGGTGTGTGCCACCACCCGATCTATGACAGCCCGACTCACTCCCCGGAGAGAAATCGAGAGCACCCCGGTCGAAGTAGCCCGCACCGTCCCCGCCGAGGGTCCTCCCGTTCCCCCATCGGAAGGGTCCGTCGCCAGCGACGAACCCACACCATCCGACCCCGCCCCGGTTCCCGAGTTGGGGGATCTACCCGAGTTGGCCCATTGGCGCCACGAGGGCGGGCCCACCCGAGAAGAATTTTGCCGGGAGCAAGCCACCTGTCCTTCCCTGGTCGGGCTGCGGCGCCAGGCCGAGGGCCAAGCCGCAGGTGACCAGACCGGAACGCACCGAATCTATTGGGAGAATAACGTCCTGTATAGTGAGCAGAAATCAGTGGAGCTGGGATCCGGACGGGTACTGGTGGTACCTCTCCGCTTCCGGGATTTCCTCCTGGGCTTAGCCCACGATGTCCCCCTCGCCGGTCACCTGGGTCAGGACAAGACCTACAGCCGTCTCGTGACCCATTTTTATTGGCCTAAGATGAAGGCAGCGGTAGAGGCCCACTGCAAGTCCTGCCCCACGTGCCAAGCCAGTGGGAAGAGTGGGGGGAAGCGCAAGGCTCCCCTCCAACCCTTCCCGGTCGTCAGTACCCCCTTCGAACGAGTCGGGATCGACATCGTGGGGCCACTGGACCCCCCCACCTCCCAAGGTCACCGTTTCATCTTGGTCCTTGTGGACCACGCCACCCGCTACCCAGAGGCTATTCCCCTACGCACCATTACGGCCCCCGTGGTGGGCCGGGCCCTGATGGGGATCTTCTCCAGGGTGGGTTTCCCCCGCGAGGTCGTGAGCGATCGCGGCACTAATTTTATATCCAGGTATATGACGTCCCTGTGGCAACAATGTGGGGTGTCCTATAAGTTCACCACCCCGTACCATCCCCAAGGGAACGGCCTAGTAGAGAGGTTTAATAGGACTTTGAAAGGGATGATCGCTGGCCTAGAAGAGCCCCTCCGGCGTAAGTGGGACGTCCTGCTCCCCTGCCTCTTGTTCGCTTACCGGGAGGTCCCCCAGAAGTCCTTAGGGTTCAGCCCGTTTGAATTACTCTATGGGCACCCCGTCCGAGGTCCCCTCAGTTTAGTTAAGGAAGGGTGGGAGGCAGCACCCCAGACCACCCCCCGAGATGTGTTCCAATATGTCCTGGCCCTCCGGAACCAGACCAGGAGGTTCCGAGAACTGGCCGAGGCCAACCTGGAGGCGAGTCAAGAAGAAATGAAGCGCTGGTACGACCAGAATGCTACTCTGGTCGAGTTCCAGCCGGGCCAGCAGGTGTGGGTCATGGCCCCCGTGAAGCCTGGCGCTCTCCAGGACCGATGGACTGGGCCCTACAAAGTGGTCGAGAAGAAGAGCCAAGTCACCTACTTGGTGGACGTCCAGTCGCCTCGGGATCCCCTCCGGGTCCTGCACGTGAACCGCCTCAAGCCTCACTTCCAGCGGACAGAACTGAGCCTCCTGCTGGCCACCGATGACGGGGCCGAAGATGAGTCGGATCCCCTCCCGGACCTCCTGTGTATCAAGGCGCAGGATGGCTCCGTGGAAGGAGTAAACCTCTCCCCAGCCCTCACTGCCCAGCAACAAGCGGACTGCCGCCAGCTCCTAAGACAATTTTCTGACCTCTTCTCCCTGACCCCCCGGGTCACCAACTGGTGTGTTCATGATGTGGACACCGGGGACAGCCCGCCGGTGAGACACCGAGCCTACCGGGTTCCTGACCGGGTCCGGTCCTGCATTCAAGCGGAAGTCTCGAAGATGTTGACCCTGGGGGTGATCGAGCCCTCTGACAGTCCCTGGGCCAGCCCCGTGGTCCTGGTCCCGAAGGCAGCGGCCCCCGGTGTCGCCCCCGAGCTCCGATTCTGCGTGGACTACCGGGGGCTCAATGACGTTACCCGAGCCGATGCCCACCCCATTCCACGAGCCGACGAACTCATTGACCGACTAGGGGCAGCCCGGTTCCTCAGCACATTCGACCTCACCTGCGGATACTGGCAGATTGCGCTCACCGAAGGGGCCAAAGAGCGGTCCGCTTTCTCCACCCACGATGGGCACTACCGCTTCCGCGTAATGCCCTTCGGGATGAAAAATGCCCCGGCCACTTTCCAGCGACTGGTGAATAGAGTCCTGGCCGGGCTAGAACAGTTCAGCGCGGCATACCTGGACGACATCGCTGTCTTCAGTTCAGAGTGGAGTGAGCACCTCCAGCACCTCCGAAGGGTGCTAATCGCCCTGCGCCAGGCAGGCCTCACAGTAAAAGCCAGCAAGTGCCAGATCGGGCAAGGATCCGTGGTCTACTTGGGGCACCAGGTCGGGAGTGGCCAGGTCGCCCCGCTACAGCCAAAGATCGACGCCATCCTGGCCTGGGAACCACCCATCACCCAGACGGAGGTCCGAGCCTTTCTGGGTCTCACGGGCTACTACCGAAGATTCATTCGGGGGTATGGCAGCCTTGTCGGCCCTCTCACAGAACTCACGTCTAAAAAACAGCCAAAGAAAGTGCAGTGGACGGCTGCCTGCCAGGAAGCGTTCGATGCCCTAAAAAGGGCCATGTGCACTGCCCCCGTCCTCCAGGCTCCCGACTACGCCAAGGAGTTCATAGTCCAAACCGATGCCTCCGAGCATGGCATTGGGGCCGTCCTGTCCCAAGTAAATGACCAAGGCCTAGACCAGCCCGTCGCCTTCCTCAGTCAGCGGCTGTTGCCCCGAGAACAAAGATGGAGCACCATAGAGCGCGAAGCCTTTGCCGTGGTCTGGGCACTCAAAAAGCTACGACCCTACCTGTTTGTCACCCATTTCAGAGTCCAAACTGACCATCGGCCCTTACGTTGGCTCATGCAGATGCGAGGAGAAAACCCCAAGCTACTGCGGTGGTCAATCTCCCTCCAGGGGATGGATTTCACCGTGGAACACCGCCCTGGTACGGACCACGCCAATGCTGACGGCCTCTCCCGGTTCTTCCGCCTCAGCGAAGAGAACCCCCCAAGCTGATGGGCAGTTCTCTCCGGCTTTCAGCTGGGGGGGACGCGTGTTGGACCCGGCCTCGTAGAATGGCCCTCCGTGCCCCCGCACCACCGAAACCTGGTACCTACAGCCCAAGCCCCCGGCCCAGCCGAACCTCCCCACCAGGACACACGCACCGACCCGGACATCCCCGTCCCTGGCCTCTCCCCTTTCGGCCACCCCGGGCCCGCGTGCCCACTTCATGCACCAAGATGGCCGCCCGGCCCCCGCGCGACCCGGGCATAGAGGCGCCACTCCGGCTGGAGGACATCACGCTTCCAGGGGAGGAGAGAGGGAGGAGCAGTTTCTATCGCACCTCTGAACTCCCCCGGGACGATGGGTTTCGATCGGCCCTCCGGCCTCCCTGAGGGCTGGCTCCACGCCTGCTGGGTGTCTGGGACTCCTCCCGACCCGGCCCTGAAAGGATCAAAAGACTATAGCAGGAAATCCCGACAAGCGACCCCCAGGTGACAAGACCCCTGCCTGCACAGACTCCGGACATCAAAGAGGGGTCGAACTATAACAAGGGGTGCTCTGGGGCTGTCCGGCAGATTCGACGCTGGAACAACGAGAGCCTGCTGACGTGGTCGCGGCTCCTGGAACTGGAACTCACCTGAGCCCTGCTGAGTGACTCGCGGCTCCCTGAAGATCGTAAGACCTCCGAACTCGTACCTGAGCCCTGCTGAGTGACTCGCGGCTCCCTGAAGATCGTAAGACCTCCGAACTCGTACCTGAGCCCTGCTGAGTGACTCGCGGCTCCCTGAAGATCGTAAGACCTCCGAACTTGTACCTGAGCCTTGCTGAGTGACTCGCGGCTCCCTGAAGATCGTAAGACCTCCGAACTTGTACCTGAGCCCTGCTGAGTGACTCGCGGCTCCCTGAAGATCGTAAGACCTCCGAACTTGTACCTGAGCCCTGCTGAGTGACTCGCGGCTCCCCCAAACTCTCACGGTCCCGCCGGACCCCAACTCCGACCACGTATCCCCCAGCTCGAGGATTGTGAGCTGTGCGCCGGGTACGTCCCTGCTTTGAACCGTTACCAGAGACAGTCCCGCTACCCCCCTACCTTTCCGAGACTCTTGAGCCCGTGCTCACCTTGTACATATTTGCAGTGATACCTGTTTGATAAAGCTTGTTCTGAGAATACCCAGTGTGGTCCCTCTGTGTCGTGTGGCGCCAGAAGTACGATCCTAGTTGCGAGAGTCCTCCCCCTGGGGAATCTCCCGCCAGTGCCCGGCTACGATACTTTGAGGGTGGGTCTCAGGGTAGTCAGGACCCCTTTCCGGGCTCCTCTGAGGTCGCCGTCTAACAACCGTCTTTTTTTGGTTTTTAAATTAAACATAGTTTGCGCTTTTCCGAAACGCTACAGTATACATGTTTCTAGACTCTTCTCCATCCCATGTGTCAGCTCTGGCTCCCCCTCTTTTTCATTCAGCCAGCGGGCTGCAGCCTGAGTCAACGTCGCAGAAGAGCAGCGGAGCCAGGCGGATGAAGGAGGGCTCTGCTAGGGTGAAAACACAGCAAGACGTTAAGGGGCTCATCGCTGCCTAACACTTGCCTGCTGGCTTGCTGCACTGCAGTATCCAGCTTGAGACGACATGGGCTGCTGCCATAGAAAAGCATGCTAAAGTTAGGCTGCCTAATCCGACACGCACACAGAGCCAGGCTCAAAGGGGATCTAACAGTACTTTAAAGACGAGCACAAAGAAGAAGGGCTTCACATTTTATGTACAACTCTCTGCTTGCCCACAACAATACAAAGTGAATCCCTCAGAAGTGTTGCATAACATCACGAAAGAGCACTTTGTTACTTGCTTAATTACTGTGCACGGGCGCCACGCTTTCTTTTAGCATGGCACCCTCTTCTATATTTACAACACAGGTGCCACGCTTTATGTTCAAGCATGTCACCCATTCTTATGTTTAAAAAATAAACAATACCTTTAAGTCTTGTTAAATACTTGGGACAAGCGTTAACTGCTAGCGAGGTGTCCGTGGAACATACTTTAATCGCGGCTGCCATTTCAGGAGCGCCTTGCTTAGTTGAACCATCATATAAGTGGGGGGGGGTGTTTATGTAAGTAAGTGTAAATGCTTCAACGTACACTACAATTGGTACAAAGCACTTTAAAAAAAAAATCATTCAGTAGCGCTAGTATGTTTGCAAACGTGAAGAAGTGCGCTTTATTTTTCACCCGGAAATGGCATGCTAAACCCTGCACCAAAATAATGCCAGGGACTCTAAAAGTACCAACAATGCCAGGTACTGCTCATTACATAAGCATATCAATGACTCACCTAAAGATTGCTTTGTTGTTGCAATTTATAAATCACTTAGACGGCACACACAACAATCTGCTGTACCTGTCGCTACTTTACTGAAAGGCAGTGTACTTTTTGTTTTAATGAGGAGAGAAACCCGCAGAAAGGTTGCTTCTAAACGTGAGTGCGAGAGGGGGGCGGGAAAGAACATTGCATATATCTCTGGGGTGTTAGAATTCCAGTAAACAACGGGAGCTTTCCTTGTGGGTTTCTTGTGTGTGGTTCTGTATTCTTCTCGAATGCTGTTGCAGGTGAGCATAAACTATATCTCACCCTCGTATCCTGGCAAGTGGAGGTGATCGGCATCCTTTTGAACTAATGGGGGATCCATCTGTGAATATCTGATGTTCTATCGTGGTCGCATTGTTTCACCTCTGGTTGCTAATGACGTATCATTTTTGTATTCATAGATTATCATTTTGGGGTGTGCGAACTATCCGTGGGGTAAAGGCGAGGTAGATAGGTGGTCGTTTGTTAATTTTGCTTTGTTGTGGGGTACTGAGAACAGTTGGTGTATCACTTATGGTGCGTGTGGATAATGATATGTGCGCTCTTGGCTTATTCCTTTTTGTTATATGTATTGTAAACAACTTTAAATAGGTTCTAAGTGTATATATAGGGGCAAAATACAGGGTATCACATCTGCGTTCACTCGCACCAGGTTAATTGGGAGCCATCCAGTTATGTTAATTATTGTTTACTTTTTAACAAAATGCTCCGATCGTGTAAAGTATATAGCAAAGACATTAATAAAATCTTGGGAAGTAAAACAAATAGCTATAAATCAGACATCTAACATTTACATTTTACTAATGTTTAAAGCAAACAGTTTTCTGCATTTTACTTACGGGTTTTGCAGGCATTGTGCTCAAGTCGCTGCTGGCAAAAGCCTATTGAAATTCACTCCCAGCCCTTTTCCTGTTTAATTTTGTTTTATTTATAGTTGCATGCTACTGTTACCTTTTTCACCTAAACCTAAAGCGCTACAATACCTTCGAGTCAGTAATAACAAGCATTTGCAATGCAATAGGTCTCGCAGTTACACGAGTTAAAGCTATTGGCATTGTAAATGACAATGCCTTTTATTTATGTTTTTAAAATGAAAACAAATATAAAAGGCATTGTTATTTGCAATGTCAATAGCTCAAACTCGTGTAAATGTGAGACCATTGCATTGCAAATGCTTGGTTAAGTTGTGTCCCTTAATTTGAATGTAAGGCTTGCAAATTAAAAACATAGATAAGGACGAAAAGACACGCCCCTTTCACGTGCCCCTGGTTCTAAAAGGAAGTGACACGTAGGTTGAAAGCCCACAGCATGTGTTGTGAACATGAAAGTGACAATCCGGAAACAAAGCAGGCTGGCCGGCTCTGTGGTCTGCAGAGATCTTATCGGCGCTATAACGTCTCCACCATCAATGGGCCCTAAACACCGTCGATCGCCCAAAGTGGCCATATGTTAAAGTGATGCTTCACTTTAATGGGTATTTTCCACTTTGATTTCTCCCAGCTCTGCCTGGAAGAGAAACATTTTCGTTTCAAACTGCTGTGCCCAGGGCTGTTCTATTCACTTTATTTCTGAATGTGAAATCGTGCTTGCATTCAATTTGTGCACACAAACGAAATGGATGTGTTCCTAAAAGCAGGGCATAAATAAATGGAATAAATGCAACTTTGAGTCTTTCATTAAGGATGAAAGCTTGTAAGAGCGCCTGTGTCAACCAGGGAGGCCTTGAGGACACACAGCTGTGCTTTCAGAAACGTGGTCCGAAACACGACTTGCTAATGATATGAATGTATTATTTTTTATGAGTGACTAAGTTTATATTTTGTGACTTGGAGATAGCACACACACACACATCTAGTCAGGCGCAAAGGCAGCTTCCAAGAGTTAGCACATGAAAGTCCGATGGTTTGCCCTCAGCAATGCACGTTATGAGAGTCACTGGCCTCGGGACAGTTTGTGGTTTATGAATGCAGCTGTGGTAAGAGATATAGTATTTGCATTAAGAGAAATATTATGTGCAACAACTGATTACAGAATATGGGCCCTCCATATGTGCGGTCTGTGCGGAGACACAAATGTATAGCATATCTAGCTTTAAAAGCCACCTTATTTTTTGTATTTTACAGTGGCAGTGAGCTGCACTTTAAGCAGGACTTTGCGTGCCACTGACACGGCCCCAGCCCTTCCAGTGTTTCCAACGTGGTAACATGGATTTTTTTACTTTAACTAACAGGCGCCATAGTTTTCACCTTTTACAGTGGGAGTGAGTTGCACGTCAAAACAGAGTTTGCCATTTCACTAATACTGCCCCAGCCCTTCCAGTCTTTCCAATGCACAATCCCACTACAAATAATTCCAGTACACTCAAAACCACATAATTACTATCCACATAATTCCACTGCACACAATGGCACATAATTCCAGTACACACATCTGCGCTTCACCACACATTTACGCGTCACATAATTCTACAATTAGCAATTTCAATCTAATGCACATAATTCCACTCCACATTCATGCACTCCGCTCCATAACACATGGGTAAAGCACATTGTCATTTACAGCACCAATAGCTCTAACTCTCGCAAAAGTGAGACCTATGGCCATTGCACACAATAAATTCAACTTTGTAGCATGCCACATAATTCCAGACAATATAATGCTACTACACACCATGCCACATAATCCCACACAACACCACACTATTTAATGCCACACAATTCTACATCACACAACATAATTACACTCCACACAATGCCACTCAGCGCTGCATAATTACACTGCACATAATAACACTCTACTCAATACAACATGAATACACCCCACATAAATGTGCTTTATCCCACATACCAGCAATCCACATAAATGCTCTCCACACCATGACACATAATTCCAATAAGCATAATTTCACTCAACGCCACACAGTTCCAAGCCACACAATTCAACTCCACACATTTCCAATACATACCGCACAATTCCACACCAAAAAACATATTTCGAATACACAACACAATTCCACAACACACTACATATCCCCAATCCACACCACATATTTCCATATCGTGCCACAAAATTTAACAGCTCACCACATAATTCAACTCCACAACATGCCACTCCAAAACACACAATGTCATTTTACACAAGAAACTCCATAACACACAATCTCACTCTACATAATTCCAGTACACCTAAAACCATTTTATTACTATCCACATAATTCCACAGCACACCATGCCACATATTTCCACTACGCAACTCCCCACCACACCACACAATTCCATGCCACACAATTCCACAACAAACAATTCCAATACAACAAATCTCTACCTCCCACTTCCACCAACACTGTTATCTCCCTCACACACAACCACTGCCCCTCTCATCTCCTCCTCATGCTGCCACTACCCCCTCTTACCTTGCAATCCCACTGACCCCTCATTCCTCCCTCACATTCTCTCTATACTGCCTCCTCACACATAGTGCCTTCCAGTACCTCCTCGTGCAGTGCACTGGTCCACCTTTCAACTCCCCCCCACCTCTTGGTACCTCTCCCTCTCAGCCTCTCTCTCACCCCTCTCTCACCCCCCTCTCGCTCTCTCATGCACTCCTCCTGCCTCTGTCATGTGGTTGACTTCAGGTCTTTGAGCACGATATCTTCCGGTGCCTTTTTTCAGGGTTTCCGTCCCTCAAACCCGCGCTCTACTACTCTTCTTGGGGTGTGTGTTCTGCGTACACAGGTGCTCCCTTTTTATGCGTCTGTGGCCTGCTCTCCACTTATTTCTCTTTCTCAAACCCTCTTTCTGCACCACTTCCTGCACAAACTACCTATCCCTCCCTCTCGCTTCCTTTCTATCTATTCTGTGCAGCTCTCACCACATCTATTCACCATGCCACATAATTCCACTACACAAATACACTACACACCACTCAATTCTACCCACTCAATTCCAATCCAACCCACATACACCCACTCCACTCCAAACCAAAACACATAGGTAAAAGACATTGCCATTCACATCGCCAATAGCTGTAACTCTCCCAAAAGCGAGACCTATTGCATTGTAAATGCTTGTTATATAAAGTAAATAACCAATTATACATTTAAGTTATTGAGAATTATGTATAATGTTATTGGTAATTAAAGTTAATCAGGGTTTCGAATGTTGTCACCTCCTGGAGCAAGCCTTGATTTCTCACACTTGCTAAGAAAGAATGGCTAGTCAATTTCAAGTGCAATAGTAATTGGCAACCAGGGACACTATTGGTAAACTACAGTGCATGCATAGAATAATGACCGGTAACTTCTGACTGCCCTGTGACCCAAAGGAAAAGCATCAGACTCACTCAGACTTTTTCCAAATATTTTCATTGACCTTTTGTTCATATAAACAGGTACAGTTGCCCTAGTCGTGTGGGTTCTAGTAGCATACAATCATATATATTGTAGAAATACATAAATAAGTGTCTGTAGTAATCAACTTGACTAATATAGCATATTATTTGTACTACAGTCGCAAGAGATATCATTTTAAGTAACGAAAATTCAACAGTTCAAATAATTTGGACCCTTGAGGATTGTTTATCACTTTGGAATCTTATTTGTTCTTACACGCATAGGACATTCTGCACTACGGGCCTAAAAAAGCTGTAGGCCAAATTTGAATCGAGCCAATATGTCTAGAACCGGTCTTCCAGAGGAAAGGGGGGAACACATGAGTGAGGGGGAAGTCCAGGAGGGAGGTCTCCAGTCAGTTATTAACCTCTAGACACTCAGAAGCACTTGTGTCCGAGATATAAAGAGTACCTGCTCCCAGAAATATCCTATAATACTCCCACATAGTATACAGGGGCTTCTAACCTTTCTTTGCTTGTATTGCCATTAATATTATGGCATATCATTGTGCTATATTAGAGTCCCCCTCTCGCCCCGGGCGGGTCACGTAACACCACATTTTCTGTTCTCGTTCATTTTTGCAGGTTAGCTAACTATGGGGTCCATTATGATGTCGGGCAGGAAATAGAGCACGTAAGTAGCACAAATGCACTAAAGTTAAGAATGGACTCAGAAGATGTAGAAGAGTCGGGGACCCAAGGAACCACCCAAAGTGAATGTCTAGGAACCCCACGTAGGTACTGTGCAGAGTGGGAACACAACTGTGTGCTCAATGTTAGTCAATAGGTGAGTCGCAGTTGCAATTTTAAAGAAGGACCCTTCCTAGTGGACCCTGAAGAAATCCCATGGAAGATTGGAGAGTCACCCCACCCGTGGATACCCCAGGAACCAGGATACCTACACCAGGGAAGCCGAGTGCATAGGTGTCAAGTGATGCCAGAAACCCCCATAGACCACAATGCTTCAGGAAAGATGCCACTGGAGAAGAAGATGAAGGAGTCCGGTGGAACTCAAAGGTGGATTCAAGATGAGAGGTACCTGCAAGCAGAGGGGACAGAGTCTATGCCACATAGGAGTGACCAAGAGACATGGAAGACGAATGCCCACCGATGCCGGAGATGCGGGAGAGATTGATGGTGCCCTTATAGCTGCAGCTGTGCTGACCTGGCAACGCTGTAGACCAGGACCTGTCCCACATCGGATGTCGAGAGCCAGGGGGTCAGTGTCCGGCAGGGACACCAACAAGCCTTAGCAGTGGCAAACAACTTAGTAGACGAAAAAGGTGGAGTGTCGGGACCAGCAAGATCCAAGAGACTCACAAGAGCAGGTAAGTCAGGACAAGCCCCGAGCAAACAGAGGAGCCCACTCAAGCCTAAAGAGACCCTCAAGAGGAGCTCACTAATGAAGAAGGCCCACGGTGCAGAGGAAGCGGCGGGGCGAAGATCTTGGCTGCAGGAGTTGCCTGAGGATGGAGCTTCTTGGAGCCCAAAGATCTCTGGAGGAGAGAGCCAACAAGCCTTGGCAACGGAAAGTTGACGCGGTGATCCCCTGACCCTGCTTGCAGGCCAGGTCGCTCCCCCACTGCCACATAGCTCCTCCAGTGCGCCAGTGTCTCTTGTGCTGCCGCTGCACCCTTGACCGCAAGTTCGGTCTTGCTGTCTGCTGTGCCCCGGTATTTGCTGATATTGTGCTCTTCATCTTCTTTGCTTGCTGTACTGTACTGTGTTCTACTTCGTTTATATTGTGCCCCGCTTCTGTATTTATTCCGTTTCTGTAATTTGCGCGTTTTCTGTCTCTCCTCCGTTGCCCGTTCCCCCCTCTCCCCTTTTCCTTCTGTATCCCCGCTGCTGCTCCCCTGCGGCCCCGCCCCCTAGCTGCCCCGCTCCCGCCTCCCAGCTGCTCCTCCCTCCCTTCCCGCTTTAGATGGTGGCCGCTGCACGGCCGCGCCGCTGGCGTGCCAGAGTCAAGCCCGTCTGCACCCGTCCGCGCCTGGACCGCGCCCAGCACCAGAACCCCTGGACCCCGACACAACACCAGACTGCACTACGACCCCAGCACCCTCCACGCACTCAACCCCGGACGAGACCACTCCTGCTACCAGGCCACCCCGAAGCGCACCCAAGGACCCTTCACCTGCCAGAACTGCAGCTTCACCAGCATCCGGACCGCCAAACCAGCAACCAAAGAACCCAACCACCTCCGATGCATCCTGCTCAACACCCGCTCCGCTCGCAAGCATGCCATCGAACTCTGGGACCTCCTAGACTCAACCACCCCCGACGTCGCCTTCCTGACGGAGACCTGGCTGAACACCACCTATGCACCCGACATCACCATAGCCATCCCAGAGGGCTACAAGATCTCCCGCAGAGACCGTGCCAACGGAGTGGAAGGCGGAATCGCCATCATCCACAAGGACACCCTCAGAGTCTCGACCAACACCGACGACACCCTCACCACCGCCGAGCACATGCACTTCCAGGTCCACACCGACCCCAACACCACCCTCAGAGGAACACTCGTTTGCAGACCACCCGGACCCCGTCCACAGTTCAGTGACACCATCGCCGACCTCATCAGCACCCACGCCCTCGCCTCCACGGACTACATCCTCCTTGGGGACCTGAACTTCCACCTCGAGAACAACAACGATGCCAACTCCACCACCCTGATCGACAACCTCGCAAACCTTGGACTCAAACAGCTCGTGACGACACCCACCCACGCCGCTGGCTACACACTGGACCCCATCTTCTCCGCCAGTCCCCACGTCTCCTTCAACCACACCACCGAACCCCACTGGACAGACCACAGATACGTCCACTTCACCTTCAGGAAACCCACCACACACCACCACACCCAACAGCTGCCACGCCGCCGCTGGAGCAAGATCACCAAGGACCAACTGACCTCCGCCTTCGCCCTGGAACTACCCGCAGACCCCACCGACCCAGACACAGCCGCCATCGACCTCAAACAGTGGATCAGCAACTGCCCCAACACCCTAGCCCCACTCAAGACCTCCGCAACCCTTCACACGAACAAGAAAGCCGCATGGTTCACCGAAGACCTCCGGACCTCCAAGCGCACCTGTCGAAGGCTGGAGAAGAACTGGCTCCACGACCGAACACCAGACAGCTACACCGCCCACAAGGACGCCCCCCGCAGACACCACCAACTCATCAAAACCGCCAAGAGGACCGCCTTCAAGGACCGCCTAGACAACAATGCACACAACAGCAAAGAGCTCTTCAACATCGTGAAAGAACTCTCCAACCCCAGCTCCAACACCAACGACATTCCACCATCACAAGACCTGTGCGACTCACTGGCCACCTTCTTTCAATGCAAGATCACCGACATCCACGACAGCTTTGACACCCACACCCCCACCTCCGCCACCGAGACCACCACCCCTGCGACCCCCACCCGCATCAGTCGTCTGACCGCCTGGTCCAACGTCAGCGACGAAGACACCATTAAGACCATGAACTCCATCCACTCCGGATCCCCATCCGACCCATGCCCTCACCACGTCTTCAACAAAGCCAGCACAGCCATTGCACCCCATCTCCAGAAAGCAATCAACATCTCCTTCGAGACAGCAACCTTCCCGAAGAGCTGGAAGCACGCCGAGATCAACGCCCTACTGAAGAAACCCAAGGCGGACCCCAAAGACCTCAAGAACTTCCGGCCCATCTCCCTGCTCCCCTTCCCGGCGAAAGTCACGGAGAAAATCGTCAACAGACAGCTGACCTGCTACCTCGAAGACAACAACATCCTGGACCCATCCCAATCCGGATTCCGGAGAAACCACAACACTGAGACCGCCCTCATCGCCGCCGCCGACGACATCAGGATCCTCATGGACAAAGGAGAGACAGCCGCCCTCATCCTCCTGGACCTATCACCAGCCTTCGACATGGTCTGCCCCCGCACCCTAACTGCACGCCTCCACGACGCCGGAATCCAAGAGAAGGCCCTGGCCTGGACCACATCCATCCTCTCTGGCAGAACCCAGAGCGTCCTCCTCCCACCCTTCCGCTCCAAGACCACCGAGATCATCTGCGGCGTTTCACAGGGATCCTCCCTCAGCCCGACGCTGTTCAATATCTACATGGCTCCACTCGCCCACGTCACACGGCAACACAGCCTCAACATCATCTCCTACGCCGACGACACCCAGCTGATCATATCCCTCACCGAAGACCCCCACACCGCCAAAGACAACCTCCACAGAGGCATGAAGGCCGTCGCTGAATGGATGAAGGACAGCAGGCTGAACCTGAACTCAGACAAAACAGAGGTCCTCATCCTCGGCCCCACCCCATCAGCCTGAGACGACTCCTGGTGGCCTACATCGCTAGGAACTGCCCCAGAACCCACCGACCACACGCGCAACCTGGGGATCATCCTCGACTCCGCCGTCTCCACGTCCTGCTTCAACACACTCCGAATGCTCCACAGGATCTTCAAATGGATCCCCTTCCGACACAAGGAAAACCGTCACCCAGGCCCTCGTCACCATCAGACTGGACTACGGGAATGCCCTCTACACAGGAACAACCAAGCTCCTAAGACGGCTGCAACGCATCCAGAACGCCTCAGCACGACTGATCCTCGACGTCCCCCGACGCAGCCACATGGCACCACACCTAAGAGGCCTACACTGGCTCCCCGTCGACAAGAGGATCACCTTCAAACTCCTCATCCACGCACACAAGGCCATACACAACGCCAGTCCGGCATACCTCAATGACCGACTCAGCTTCTACACCCCCGCCCGCAGCCTCCGCTCCGCCAGCCTCGCCCTCGCCACAGTGCCACGCATCCGGAAAACCACCACCGGCGGCAGATCCTTCTCCTACCTCACCGCCAAAACCTGAAAAACGCTCCCCACCGACCTTCGGCAGACCCAGGACCTGCTCTCCTTCAGAAGACTCCTCAAGACCTGGCTCTTCGACCAGTACTACCTCTCCCCCAGCACCTTGAGACCCTCACGGGTAGGTAGTGCGCTTTACAAATGTTATGATTGATTGATTGATTGATTGCACAGGGGTTCTGTTCAAATGGTTCCGACGAGGGATACTGTCCTAAAACCCAGTATGAAGACAGTGCAGGCCTCGAGGGAGTTGCAGAATGACCACCTGTGACGCTGAGCCTTTCGGAGTCTGTGGGAGCCCAGGATCAGCAGACCGGTCAGCTGCGTTGTGGTGCCTGCAGATGCATGGGAGTTACTTCTTCACTCCAAGGGAGATTCCTTTGCGTGTCTTGGATGTTTACAGGCCTGGTGAAGAAACGGTATGGAGCACGGGCACAGACGTTGCAGCAGACCAGCAGGATGATGAGACTAGGAGCAGCAGGAATCTTACCCGTTGCAATCTCAATTTCCAAAGCGAAGTCCAGAGTGTCCAGACGGTCAAAGTTGAAGTGGTGTATGATTTGAATCTTGTCCTAAGACGAATCTAGGAGCCCACTCACAGGTAAGCCCTTAAGTACCCTTAGGAAAGGGTTGGGATGATTCAGGGGGCCCTCCCAGAGGGGCTGGACCGTGGGGAGGATACTCTCATGTCCTTTGTCCAGTTTCACGACAGAGCAGGAGCTCCCTGAATTGGTTTGAACTGGAGTATGCAAGCAGTCTCAGTGGCACTGGCAAGCGCCCACATCCTTCCCCATTACAGTAAACCCTGTCTGGGAGGTGGCCACATATCTCTGTGACAGGATATCTTTTGTTCTACCTACCCTGCTCGAGCTTGGCTCAGCAGCAGGAGGGCAGAAATATGTCTCTGGTCTGCAACATCCCTAGCTTGCTGTCCGGTTCTGGAAGACTGGTACCAGGAGCACTAAGGGCCTCCCGGAGGAGTTTCACAGTGCCTGTAATCATACCTTCCACACCGTTTACATTGTGGGGATATGATTCCAACATGTTTGATACCAAACATGACAGGGTTCATTACAACCAGTTTAGAGATGGTCATCGCATAATGACTCATGGCCACTCTAGATGTCGAAATGGCTGATGCACTTACAACCCAGGAGAATGGACTGCAAAGGTTGTAGGGGTGCCCCGCTCATGCAGGAGCATCTTCACTCTTAGAACCGAGCACCCTGCCTTTAGGATTGAAAGGCCTGCCTTAGGGGTGACTTATAGTTTTGTTTGCAATGGCAAGCCTGGAGTCAAAATCTGAGTGGTCTCGCATGGATGGCATAATACATGCTTCAGCCCATGGGAGATCCCTGGTGTACCTATACCCTGGGTACGTTGATACCATATACTGGGGACTTACAGGGGTACCCCAGTAGCTGTTATGGAATGTACCTAAGTACTCACCATGTGTAATTTAGGAAAGAAGGACAGAAACTGGAATCCTGATTAGGAGGATCCCAGTCAGACAAGTCAGAAAAACATAATGACACCAAAAAAAAGTGGGGTTGACCATGAAAGCAGATCCTACTTTCCTACACCTCTGAGTGGGACGGGTATGCCCAGACGTGAGTCCATGCCCTCCATGCCACTGGAGTCAAGCTAGTCTGGCTGATGAGTGATGATATCCCGAAACCAGTCCCAGGATTCTTGTTTCTGATCCAGAGAAGGCCTGGTCTGGCAGTTCGGACTGGAATGTTCCCATGAGGAGCAAGATCAAGACTGATTTACATATGGCTTGGTCCAAACTGGAATGGCATGCTGCGCAAAAAAAACGATGGATTAACGCCCAGATCTCTGTACTGGGGGTGAATGTTTGGCATTGATCAGCATTCCGTCCATCAATTGTTCCTTTTAATTTAAGAGTTTTAACCAGTGCAATATATTAGGGCCAAAACACATCTTCCGCAGCACTGCAAACAGATATGGCCATGTGATAGTTTTTAATACTTTCTCTATATCAGTGCATAGTATAGCAGGAGGAAGGTTTCCCTGCTGTTCCTGATCAATAACATGAAAGAGTTGCCGTAAGTGTGGGAGGTGTTTCTCCTGGAGATAAATCCACAATGATTTGGATGGGCCAGATCCTTTAGGAGCCCCTGTATCCTAAGGGCTACGAGCTTGCCCAGTATCTTCCAATCTGTATTGAGGTGGGATGGTATGGACTTACATCCATGGGATCTTTCCCATATCTATGAAGTCCCATTATCACCGCCTCTCTCGAGGTTTCCGGTTGTAGTTTTATATCAGATATTCTGAATTTACAGATAGAAGCTGCAGTGCAAGCCTGGTCTTAAGCTGCACAGAACTCCATGGGTGGCCAACCAGCGCTGGGGTCTTGACTGTGGGCAATTGTTCAATCACCACCCCTATTCCACTCACTGAGACCAGGTTGAGCTACATGGAAGTACAGCCTCATGGGCCACCTGCACATGATACTACAGCCTTGTGGTCCCTACACTCAGTAACTCAAGGTTTTGCTACGTGGAAGTAAAGGTTTGTGCACACCACACTCAGTAACACCAGGCTTAGCTAAATGGTAGTTCAGCCTTGTGGGCCCACACTAAGTAACACCAGGTTGAGCTGCAGATAAGTACCACATTGCGGGCTCCACACTCAGTAATGTTGGATTAAGTGACATGAAACTACTGACTCATGGATCAGGTGCTCTCTGACACCAAGCTGAGCTCTCCAGTACTGCAACCTCTTGAGTTCCACCCTCATAGAGACCACATTAGGCTCTCCAGTGCTGCAGACTCATAGGCCCGCGCTCACTTACACCACATGTAGAGTTATACTTAGATGAATGAAGAGGATCATAAATAATAAAAGTACGTTTCAACATAAAAGGAGGCACAGTTAAAGCTACTAGTTACTGGTTAACCTTTTATCTCTTTCCCACAGAAAACCTTGGGCGTAAAGTGGTCATTCAGAAAAACGGGACCCTGAATATCTATATTCTTGTGGATGGATCTCGAAGTGTGCCAGAAAAGACTTTCCTAGAATTTAAGGAGGCTGTTATATTTTTTGTTAGAGCGGTAAGTCTGAAGCCTCCAAGACCTATTGGTAAATTAATAGAATCCTATTGATTTAGTTGTGGTGGTGCTCCTCTTTGTCCTACAACTGTCACATGTTTAATGTACTCTCTCCAACATCCACCCTCTCTTCTCCAGTGACCTTCTCCATCCTATATGCATCCTCTCTCTTTTCCAGCTGTTTTTTCTCCCAACATAAATCCACTCAACTCTAGTCATAATCACATGCATCGTCTCCCCAGCATCCACCCTGTCTTCCCGGTTTAGTTCTCTCCATTAATTCTCTCTTCCCTTGAAATTATCCCACCTCTATTCCTTCCTCTTCCTCTTCCTCTCTGCCACGCCTATCCCCACTCCACAGTCCATCTTGCCTTCCGACTTTATCCTATATCCTTTCCCAATCACAACCTTTTATCCTAGGTCCATCAGCAATATTCATTGCTTCTCTCATGGGGGATTTGCATTTAAAGTCATAAGCTTTAAATACTCCCGCCCACCTGCGGGGGACCCTGGATCACTTTTTCCAATATATCTTCTTGAATGCCGAAATTCGTCTTTCTCCAGGAAGGCCTTGAAAAGTCGCTTAAGAAAGTCATAATGCAGCCAAAAGGACAAGACTACAGTGTCCAGAATTCTTCATCTTGAAGGGGCAAAAGGAGAGACTTCAAGGAAATATGCACTTCATGCATAAATAAATGTGTAAGGGCACAGTAAAAGAACCTTCACGAACCATTTTGATAAGAGAGAAACCGAGATGAAGACGTGCAGGGCAATGTAACCTATAGGCTGCCATTATATGAAAATAAAAAGGAGACCGTGTCTTTAAGAACAGTGAGACCTCCAAAATCCTATCATGCTCAGCCAGAGGCAGTTACCTCAGTTCTTTTTTCTGTCTTCTGCTGACAGGAACCTTGGAGCAGGGAACTTGAACTTTTTAGGTTTTTTCTTCAAAATAGAACTGTAAAGTTCAGTGTTATTTGCTTCACTTACCGTCTTTTGTCTTTCCTCTATTGAGTAAAGTAATTTCCTGAAGGAAAAAGGTCTTTTTTTCTGTCTAAAATATCTTTTCTTTTCAAAAACTGTCCTTGCTGTGGCATAAAACAGGCCAAAACAGACCCCCACAAGGTCTGTTTCATCTGTCTACCATCTTCTCACCTTCCTGCCTCCAGTGACATCTGCAAAGCCTTCTCCAGATGAACCCTGCGTGACAGGGAGATATTTTGCATGCAGGGAAGGGAAGAAAGAAGAAGATAGCAAGAAGCCAGTGGGACCTCTGAGTGAGGGGGTGGTAGTTCTTCCACCAGAGCTCTTCCCTCAGCCTCCAGTGGTTGTGAGAGATCTGAGAGGCGTTTTTCCGGAAGAAAAACGCTATCGGTCTCAGTTGACGTTGAGGCTGTCGACGTCAAGATGCGAGAGGAGGTATGGCGCCATCATTGACTGGCTCGACGCCGTATAAGCTGCGATGCTCGACGTAAAAAAAAACTCAGGGGACGTCGAGACCTGCTTCGCACCACCAACCGAGGTCAAGAGATGCATCAATGTCAGGGGATTCCGACTCGCCGCCGCTGAGAGGTAGGCGGTCGACTTTGAGAACCAAACGCCAAAAAGAGTGGTTGACACCAAGAAGCCGGTCAGCATCAAGATCGAGCCTACATCGACAGGGGTCAATGGCAAGAAGCAGATCAACATCAAAAACAAGTTGGCGACAGAGGTAGCCGTTGAGGCCAAACCCACAGGAATCGAGAACATGAATCCACTGCCACCAAGATGTACTTGTAAGCCCCATCAAATTGTAAGGGGCTACAGTGGTTTAAATAGGCACAAGCGAGAGGTCTGTCTGATATCAGTAATGGTGTTTGTGGGGGACGTGCTATGGTCGAACCCTTCATCTGCTGACATTTGTTAGACTTTGCCACCAATAGCGTTGTTTCAGCAATAAAACAGTTGCAGTAACCCCTGCGCGTGCAGAACCCAGACCCTCGTGTGCAGCTAGAATTAAACCTAACCTGAGATCCATGTTTGATATTACTCTATCCCACACTCCTGGAATTTGAGCATACAGAATATTTTTTGCATCTAACGTGTAGGAGTTATTGAGTGGAAAGCTTTTTGGCAAGGCTGTGCTGTTTTTGCATGAAGCAATGGCAGCTATCATGGCGCTTATGTCTATTCTTGCGCTAGAACAAGTGATTGCAGCTGCGGCAGCAGTTCGTACTACCCATTTTGCGGATTCATCAGCTAATGAATTCCCTTCAACGTGAATGCCATCACATTGATGACTTAGCATGTGTATCACATGAGCTCTCGACAAGTCTTTTTTTCAAATCAGCAACTTGTTCCCAAAGCATTTTGTGCTTTATTGTGCAACCTTTTAAGTCTTTAAACCCATTCTGAACCCATAGTGAAGATATTCATTGTAAGACTGGACGTAGTAAAACGAATGGCACACAATAAGTGAGGGGAATTCCCGATCACTTTGTATTATTTCAAGTAATAGGGCTTTTAATTCTGCCAGCTGTGCTGTGCAATCTCCTAGAGACTGTGTCTTCGTACTGCTAGGATGGAACTTGCCGTCCTGCATTCGTCCTTTAACAATCATACAAGCTGCGTTGTATTGTTGTTTACTTCCTATGGCAGGCCGAGCTGAACCGTCAGTGCAAATAATGTATTCATACTGATCTATAGGCATTATTTCATTTGGTGGAGGATATTCTTGTTCGTATTGCAGAAATGCTTGTGTTTTCAGTATAGAATCCTATTTGTAGTCTACCTCTGTTGCAGTGAGAGAATCAGCCCATTGTATCCATTCGGATGTAAAGCTTTAGCATTTGGAACCCTTGCCTTTGGAACAGCCTCTAAGGCCGGTACTGGAGTTACGACAATTATTAGTTTCCCCTGAGCCAGTGCTCTTTCTCTCACTACAGCAGTCTGTACTGCTGTCAGAATTTTTTCTGTAGAAGCAAAACGCATTACAGCGTTTGTGTACAAGTGTGATTTGTATGCTATGGGCACTGTTTCGCCTTCCTCGAAGGTTAGTTAAGTGTACCCTGCTTGACCCGCAATTACATGGATCACCAAATTTGTGGTATTTACACGTATGTGTAGGTGTTTAGAAGCTATCATGTAAGCTTGTGAGCAACGAAGTGTATCTGTGTGTTCCTGTGTTCAATGTCTAATTGAAAAATCAGGTCTGATTAAATCGTAGAAAGGTTTTACTTTTTCTGCGTAATTCAAAATGTATGTTCTGCCAAAACTGTGGAATCCTAATATGGATTGTACGTTTTTCAAAGTTTTTCAAAGTTTTTAGAGGTTGGAGCAGCGCGCACGTTTCTAAAAAGTTAGCTGCTAGGCTTTTTCCTTCACTTTATAACTCATATCCCAAAAATAGGACATTGAGGTGGGCAATTTTTGATTTTTTATAGTTGAATTTGTAGTCCTCAGAGGCGAATCCCAAAATGATGTTGCTTACACTGGTCAAATGATCCTTTAAATCGCCATCCGCATAGGACAATGCCTCTTCATCCAAATTTTGAAGTAACTCCGTTGCCCTAGCTGAGAACAATGCAGGCTATTCTTATACCCTTGAGGAGTCTACAGCATTGACGCTGAGAGCCGAGCACTGAGAATACTGTCACATATCTGCTTCAGGTGCTATATTTTGGCAGAAAAATCCATTTGGGATATCTAGTGTTGTTTTGTATTTTTTCTGCACAATGTTATTCATTAATGTGGCCCTGTGTGCGTCCTGTACTGCAAATGTCTTTGTGCATGTGTTCAGATGTCTGTAGTGTAAAACTAGACGGTATGAATTATCGGGTTTCATTACAGGAAACAAAGGATTATTCATTAAAGAGTTGCAAGTTTCTATTACACCTTGGTATTCAAATTGATCTAAGATCTCTCTGACGGAGTTGAAGTAGTTTTTACTGGGATTACATGGTGAGGTGACTCCACATCCCACCCTACATGGTTGCGATATAATGCTGGAGCAAGTGGTACTGCCCACTCCTGCACGTATGAATGTTTTAAGTATATTGGAACGAGGTCGGAAAAAACTGGTAAAATTACCATTTCTCCCTTTGGGCACTCCATAACAATCTCAGGCTGCCAACCTTTTTCAGCCAAAAGGATGTCATAGCCACAAGTCAGGTTCTCCCAAAAGAAACCTTTAATCTTTCTTGATTTGTCCCCCTCCATTTGTAGTGTCATTTTATATAACGGGTGTGGGACCCTTACCCTAGTATCAGGTGTCTCCACCGTTACACGTTCATTCAAAAACACTGTCACCAGAAATTCCATCAGGTTCTGGACAGCTATTGTTACTTCTGCTGCGCTGTCTAGCATTGTCATATCCCATTCCCCGTTCAGACGTTGAGTTCGCAGAATTCTGGGCCTGTCTAACTTTAAGACCTGCTACCTTCTTCTTTTTAAATTGAGGTTTTGATTTTGGTTTAGCTTCTATTTTGATATTATAGTCCGAAGTACGCTGTGTGTCCATTCTTGTCTGTTCTGACCGTCCTTCCCTCTTTGAGTTTTTTGATGAACCCTGAAAGGAACGAGAGGTCTGTGTATCAGTATCCTGATACTTACTTGTCAGGTTTTTTGATGTTATCACGATTCCTTAGGTTGTATCTCCCTTCGGAGGGCTCCTGTTGAGGAGGCCAACCCCTTGATTGTGATCTATTCTCTCTATTCTTTTGTTTTCATTATCCCATTTCTTCTTGGAAGAATCAGGTGCTTGCTTGTTGTTATCTTTTCAGGACCACCCATGAGTTGAGGTTTTGTTGCTCTAGGTCCCAAACTATCTCTACCTAATTCGGCATATGTATCGTCATAATTTTAGGTAATTCTTGCTCCTCTTATAAAGGAGTGAAATTCCTCATGCATTGGCATATTGCCACTGCTGCTGCCTCCCCTTTTATGTTTGCTAATATAATAGTTGATGCCTGGGCAAAATTTCCTAACAATTTCATCCCTAAGTTTCTGCTCCATACTTATTTTCTATTTGTCTTAATACATCTGTTATTACTGCTATTGAAGGGATATCATGAGCTCTGGTGTATATATGGCAGCGAAAACTGTATCCCAAGAGGTACCATCCTCTATCTGGGGAGCTATGCCCATTGGAAAGCAGATTGTTAGCATTCAGTGTTTTTCTTGAGAGCTTGTGTATGGAAACACTGCCTCTAACTGTGTTATTTTCTGAGCTACCCAGAATGGCATTTGCTCACGTCTAGTGGGCAATTTAGCCATAACTGTGTGTGATGTTCGTGTTATTATTTTTGTTGTAGACCCCTGAATTTGTGTAGCCCTTGTTGGCTGAAGTATGAGTGTTCTCATAACAAACTGGGTCAGGTTTCTGTAAAGTTTTATTATTTCTTTGTGTAGCGGACGTAAGTCTGCTACCGGCATTGTGTCAATGTCTGGATGCGATGTGTTAGCCACTAGGACCAGCAAGTTGCTCCATCGCTACCGAGCAGCCAGAGTCTTACTTTTTCTTTTGTGTGTGGGAGGGCTCCTTTAAACCAGTTTATGTGCTCTTGGTAGGTGAGCCGAACTTCAATGTCCTCATATGGACAATATTGCACTGGTGTTTCATCTTTAGTGTAAAATTTGAATGTATTTGTGCGTGCATCTGCTTGTCGGAATTTAACCCATTAATAGAATACCTCAGTTCTATATGATTCATGTGCCTCAATCACGAATGTTACTGTCCCACCCCCTGCTGTGTCTCCATAGTTGGCTAGTTTTAAAGTAAGGGCATTTCTGACATTTTCTGAAATGTTTATTTCACCTTCTTCTCTTTCCTCTACTACATTTGCACGTAGTGCGAGGTCTTTGTCGGCTATTGCTGAAAATATATCAAGGGAACTGAGATAAGGTTTTATGCACAATAGAAACTATTTGTCCTTTAAGCTTGAATAAACCTACAGTCAATACATAGGATATGCCTACTCAACTGTGGCGGATTTTCCCTTCCCACTCCAGACGTCTCTGAGTAAATGTGAGTAGGGGTCTCTGAGAAAGCACAACTGATCTACTCAGATTTGACTGTTAAATAAGAACCAAACCAACGGTGGGTGCCATGTCGTGTAGTTCCTGTAAACCTGTATAAGATCTGCGCATTTAGACAATATAGACTGTGGGATTGGTGTCAAGACTGAATCCAGACACCCCCACCGGGTATGTTCGCCTGTATACCAGCCAGCACACAGTGCCACTGTAATCTCCTCTTACCAAGTAGAGAATAGTTCTTGGCAACTATCGAACCTGACAACCCTGTCCCATCAGCGATCGTGGAAACAGTGTAATACTTTTCACTCGTGCTCATTTTGTCCCAGAGAGAAACACAGAATTAAAGGTGGGGACGTTTTCAAAGAGAATTTATTGAACCTGCGTCATTTTTTTTTTTTTTTTATATACCTGGTACAATCAGTAAACATTACATTTTATATTTCAATTTATACATAGTTCCAACTAAAATCTAGCTTTCTTTACACAGATTCAGAAAAATGTCCAGAGAAAAAAGAAAGAAAAAAAACAAGCCGCTAATTCATTGAGAGGACATATTCACCATAATGTAAAATATATCACCATAAACAATTTATAGTCGAGAATCTCTCCAGCTCTTGAGGGGGGCCCAGATGCCAGATGCTAATCCCCAGCATTTTCAGCTTCGTGCCCTTCCTAGTATATAAGGAGGATTCAATGTTATGAATCCCCAGGAGTCTAGCCAGCCAGAGCTGGAAAGTTGGTGCGGCAGAATCTTTCCAGCCTTCCGCTAATAGTATCCGCAAAACAGCCACAGATATAAAAACAAAAGCTTCATTCTCCTTACTGAGACCCAGTTTATTATCAACACCTAATATCATGAGAGTGGGGGATAGATTAATCTTAACGTTTAGGAGCCCTTCCCAAAACTTCTCAATCTCTCCCCGAATTCCAATTAATTTAACACATTGATGAAACATGTGTATAAGATTGGCAGGCCCTTCCGAACATCTTGGGCATGTATCATCGTCTCTTTTACCCCAATCATATAATTTGGCTGGTGTGAAATACAGATTAAACAGTGTTTTGTACTGTTGGGCTCTAAGATTCGTGGAGCGAAACAGTTTTCCAGCTAGTTGTAGAGCTTTATCTAAATCTACTTCAGGGTTTTGTAATTTCAGCGTCCAAGAGGACTCAAATTTGTCCAGATCATCTAATAATGAAGATACTAAGGTTCTATAAATCATTTTAATTTTAGTTCCCCCTCCTAATAAATACTCAATAATATTAATTTTCCCCCCTGGAGATAACCGTGGTCTAATACCTTTCATGGTTTGATATATCTGTACATATTTATACACTTGATTATCCGATATTTCATATTTACGTTGGATATCAATAGGTTATCCCCTACAAATAGATCTCCAATTCTTCTGACTCCTTGCTGAAGCCATATTTTTCCCATCCTATCATTACTAAGATGCGGAAAAATACCAGAGTTCCAGAGAGGAGTATAATAATTGATGCTCGGAATTATCAGTATTCTCTGGACTGATTTCCAGACTACCCACACACTATCTAAAACCTTATATCGTTTTTTATTATAATAGCGTCTGTCGATCTTACGTAGAAGCAACCCCAGGGCTTCTCTCCCCAATAATAATTCAAAGATAGACGGCGGATTTAAGTTGCCTAGAGTGGTATCCGTCAAATTTGTAGCAGAATCAAATAGTATTGCCATCTGACTAATTAAGCAAGCCCATTGATAGAATCTAATGTTAGGGATTGACAATCCTCCCCTTTCATATGGAAGGGACAAATATTTAATAGATCACCTAATTTTGCCATATTGCCACATAAAATTGCTAAATAATGCTTCAAGAGATTTTAGCATATCCTCTCCAATCATATACGGGATAGAGCGGAAGAGATACAATACTTTAGGTAGCATTGTCATTTTAAGGACATTAGCCCTCCCTATTAGAGTCAGATGCATGGCATCTATTCTTTTTAAATCTGATGTAATTGATTTGATTAAGGGGGTAACATTGTCTTTAATAATTCTATCAATTGCGGAACTTATCCTGACCCCCAAATAAACCGCTGAATTAGAGTATCTTTGATCGGGCCTATCTATATTATTAGTACAAATAATCTGGGTTTTATTTTCATTAAGTAGGTACCTTGAACGCTGTCCAAATTCCAGCGCTATACCTGTTATAGCAATCAGAGATGCCACTGGATCTGTGGTAATTATGGCCAAATCATCAGCATAAGCCAATAGTTTGGTTTCATACCTATTATATACTATCGGCTTGATATCTTCACAGTGTAGTATTCTACGTACAAGTGGATCGATATACAGGGCAAAGAGGATTGGTGAACATGGGTATCCCTGCCGTGTTCCACGAGAGATATTAATTTTTTCCGATCTTTCTCCCATTATCTTAATTCTAGCCTTGGGGTCTGAGTACATGACTTTAATAGCTTGCGCCATTTTAGGGCCAAAGCCCCTTCGATCCAATATCCCCCACAGATACTTCCATGTAACACGATCAAAAGCCTTTTCTGCATCTAGGAGGATCATGGCCATCCGTCCCCCCGTGACAGCATGTATATCAAACAAAGTAATAGGCCGCCTTATATGGTCTGTTGTTCCTCGACCTGGGATGAATCCATGCTTCCACGGTGAGACCAGACCACCAATGACCCTCCCGAGCCTTTTAGCCAAGACCTTGGCGTAGATCTTAGTGTCCGCATTTATGAGGGATATTGGTCGATAAGAGCCAGGATTTTCTTTAGGCTTACCTTTCTTATGGAATACCACAATATTGGTTTCTTTCCAGGACTCTGGGATTACCCCAGAGATAATTATACCAATAAATAAATCCAACAATAGAGGAGCTATCACATCCTGTAAGCATTTATATAGCTCAAGTGGGATGCTATCCGGCCCTGCGGCTTTCCCTGTTGATAGTTCCTGCAGTGCTTCTATCACTTCTCCCATTGCCAGATCCTCATCCAACATTACTATATCCTCATTAGCTAACCGTGGGCCTATATCCTCGAATTCTGGACTAGAGGTATCTGTTCTACTCACCTCACTATATTAGTTTTGATAATAATTTTTAAATACCTTAAGAATGTCCTCTGGCTCAGAGTAATCCTGGTCCCCTTCTCGAATATTGGTTATCACATTCCTACTTTGCCCCTGCCTAATCCTGAGTGCTAGAAGTTTACCTGCCTGCTCTCCTGTCTCATACATCTTACCCCTATAGATCTGATATTCCTCTGCAGTTCTCAGGGCTATCCATTTATGTAATTCAACTTTAATGATTATAATTTTCTGTTGGCTTTCATCTGCCTCCCTCCTATGAATTATATCCATCATATGTGCTTCTTCTGCTTCTGTCAGACGAGCCACTAATCTCTCATTTTCATCCCTTGCCACCTTCCTTACACGGGCTGAATAACTAATGATTTCACCTCTTAAAGTAGATTTAATAGAGTCCCAAACCATATTTCTAGATGTACTATATCGGTTCATCTCGAAAAAACTTTGAGACCAGATCCTTATATGTTCAACAAATTTAGGGTCTGCTAAAAGTCTCCTCTCGAAAGACCAGCTCGAGTGGCCCTTGTTGAAATTTTCTATATCGTACTCCATAATTAACGGATTATGATCTGAGATCACTTTTGGTAATTTTTTTATGCCCACTCTATTCAGTTCGGTTGAAGAGATAAGAAAATAATCTAATTTAGTATATCTCTTAAATGGGAATGAAAAATAATTAAATCCTGGGTTGCTCGGCGCTTTAACCCCCCAGACATCTGATAGTCCATGTGATGTAATTAAGGAGCTCAGTGCTTAAAATACTTTGGGTTTACGACCCGTGTAACAGACATTTTTGCCAACATTATTACCTACATAACCTGCGTCATTCTAATGTAAAATAGGTGTGCTGAAACAACCATAAGACAGAAACAGATATAAAAGATTCTAAGCATCAACAGAGTAAATGAATGATAGATTCCTACCATAGTACTAAACTAATGAATATATGCAAGCATAAAAAATACATGACAATAATAATGTGTATTGCTACAATGCAACCCTATTAGATGTACCTAAGTGTACCTAGCATGCATGTAGGTGTAGAGCCAAGAATACCCCTAGGCTGAAGCCAACCCCATTATCTGAAGTAGAGATTGAGGGACCCAGTCTTGGTCTCGAGATGGACACCCCGCAAGGGATGTCAGACCACAGTGAGCTGGAGTGTCTGCATGCAGGAACATCATCGTCTCACGTCAGTGTGGAAGTATTTCTCCTCTGCCTGCCCTGGCAAAGATATGGTGTATATATACCCAAAAGGTGTCCTCAGGGGATTCTGCCTGGCTGTGTCATGTCGGTCGTGGATGACCGAAGGGATGGCCCTTATACATAGTTATTATGCAGAAGATGGTAATCCTGCTGTGATTCTGAGAATCTTCATGCATAATTAATGAGGCTAGTTTTCGGGTAAAGCCACACGACATTTATGCGGCGCCTAACTAGGTAAAAGGGCAATACCAAAACCCATTGTGTAGTGTAATGATACGGGAAATGTAGAATGTAGGTGAAGGGTTAGGGGACTACTCAAGCCTATATTGGGGTACCCTATGAAACATAACATATCTGTATATTGGCTGCACCGAAACCAGTCATTTTTGGTATCAAACATGTAGCAATCCTACCCCAACATCCAGTGTTCAATGTAGGATCCCATGTACCGTTACCAGCCTTTCAGGGTATTACAGCAAACTAGTTCTGCTGATGACCACGGTCACGATTCTGCCCTCCTGCTGAGCTGAGCTCCAGCAGGGGAAGGTAGAAAAATAGGTTTCCTGTCACAGGGAGGTATTACCACCTCCCACACAGGACTTAGTGTATTGGGCTGGGGTGAGAGCGCTTGCCAGCGCCACCAGATTGCTTTCAAGGGCACATTTGGTGCTCTCCTCGCATACTCCATTTGAAACCAGTTCAAGGAACCGTTGGCTCCCAGGCTTCTGTAAAACTGGACAAAGGACATGGTAGTATACTCCCCTCTGTCCAGTTTCTTCTCTGGGAGGGACCACTAAATCCGTACTTAAGGGCTTACCTGTGGGTGGCTCTTGAGATTCATCGTGGTACAAGATTCAGATCCGAAACCACTTCCACTTCAACCGTCTGGGCACCTTGGACTTCGTTGGACTTCACCTGGAACTAAGATGGCAACAAAGAAGACTCCTGCTGCTCGAAGTCTTGTGATCCTGTCAGTCTTCTGCGTCGTCGGTGCCTGTGCTTCATCCAGGTTCTTCTCCAGGTCTGTGTGCATCAAAGACACCCGAAGTAATCTCCCTTGGAATGAAGGAGTCACTCCCCTACATCTGCAGGCACCACAACGAAGCTGACCAGTCTCCTGCTCCTGAGGTCCCATGGACCCCAAAAGGCTCAGCAACACAGGTGTTGGTTCTGCAACTCCTTCGAGGCCTGCACTGTCTTCTCACCAAGTTTGAGGCCAGTATCCCTCGTCGGAACCGCTGGAACAGAACACCTGTGCACCGCTTGAACTTGCCGTTGCCAAGGCTTGTTGACTCTGTCCTCCAGAAATCTTCAAGCTACAAGAAGCTCTATGCTCCAGCATCTCTTCCTGCCAAGATCTTTGTCCTCACAGCATCCTCTGCACCGTGGGCCTGCATCATTGGTGAGTTGCTCGAGGTCATTTCCTGACTCCTGTGCTTTTGGCCTGTGGGTCCTGTTGAGGGCCGTCTTTGGCTGCAGTGGGCTCCCCTGCTTGCTCGGGGCCTGCTCTGAGTCTCCTGCATTTGGTGAGTCCCTTAGACCTTGCTGGTCTCGACATTGCACCTTCTTCGTTTCCATGTCTGTTGCTGCTGCCAAGACTTGTTGGTGCTCCCGCCGAACACCGAACCCTGGTTCTCGACTTCTGACATGGGACAGCTCGTGAATGGGTCCTGGTCTTCCACAGTGTCGCCTGATCCTCAGAACTGCAGTGACAACTCTTCTGCATTTCCATTCACCGATGGTCATTGGTTCTTCTGTGCCTCCTGGTCACTCCCAAGTGGCATAGACTCTGTCCCCTCTTGTTCTAGGTACTTCTCTTCAAAAATCCATCCTTGGATTCCACTGGACTCTTTCACCTTTTTCGCCAGCGGCATCTTCACTGAATTCTCTATTGTGGTCTACAGCGGTTTCCGACGTCACGTTGCACCGATGCGCCCGGCTTCCCTGGTGTAGGTATACTGGTTCATGGGGTATCCATTTGTAGGGTGACTCTCCAACCTTTCACGGGGTTTCCTCAGGGTCCACTGGAAAGAGGGCCCTTCTTCTTGAAAACTGCAACTGCGACTTTCCCAATGACTTACATTGGGTACGCGGCTATGTTTCCACTCTGCACACAGCGTTCGTTGTGTTCCTGGGTACTTACCTTGGGTGGTTCCTTAAGTCCCCACCTCTTCTGAGTCTTCTGGGTCAAGTTACAACTTCGGTCACAGTTCGCATTCCACTTTCTTAATATATGGTTTGGTCTCTTCCTGGAGACCACTGTGTACTTGTGCTTCTTACCTGTTCTACTTTTGAAATATTGTGTGTATTGTGTTAATATATCCGGGTAGGAGATATACCAATGTGTTAGTGAATGTGTATAATAAATATAACTATTTTTATAACTACACTCTGTGGTTCTTTTTCGTTTAACCTACACTACACGATTTGTTCTGGTAAAACAAGCTGCTTAACACTCCTTCTGGACTAAGCCTGAAGGCTGCTCTCCACAGCTACCACTTAGAAAGCTTTCTATGGTTGTTTAAGACCACTAAAATCACCATAAGTGTTGTCTGGATTAGTGCAGGGTGCTTCACCTAAATAAGTGTGCACCATGTATTAAGCCAGCCTCCTACAAGGATGTCATTCTCCCATATTTGTTACACCTTTCTAAATCGGGCCTCCAGTTCTCTTCCATCAAAGTCCACCTGTCTGCACTCATGGCATACAGGAAAAGTCCTTCACAAAACTCTTTCTTCAGGATTTCAGTTATTAAAGATTTCCTGGAAGGGTTAAAGAAGGTTTTTCCTCCCCTTAGACGTCCCTCTCCCCCATGGTAACTGAACATAATTCTTCCTTGTGCCATGCTTCCGCCTTTTGAGCCTATTATACCGCATCCTTCAACATCTTACTTAGAAAACTGCCTTCCTTGTGGCTAAAACATCAGCACGTAGAGTTAGTGAGTCACCAGCCCTTTGTGCTCAAAAGCCATACACAGTCTTCCACTCTTCCAAAGTAGTGTTGCGTACCCATCCCAGGTTCCTACCTAAGGTGGTCTCTGATTTTCACATAAATCAAACGATCTCTTTACTCAATTTCTTTTAAAACCCATCTTCTCCAGCGGAGAAAGCCCTCCACCTGCTGGATGTAAAGAGTGTGTTAAAATTCTACCAGGATAAAACCAACTCTTGTCAAATCGCAACAGCTGTTTATCAATTATGGTCCAGTTCGCACAGGTCTGGCTACCTCCAAACCGCATCAGGGGGATGGGCTTGCTACTCTATTCAACGCTTATGACTATACATGGAAATCCCCTACGAGAGAAAGTATAGTTTTTTCACCTGTAACTCCAGTTCTCTCGTAGGGGTATTTCCATCCATGATTTTGGACCATGCATGCTGTCTCCTCCCTTCATGCATGTTGTCTCCTTCATCTATTCATGCTTTCTTTGTCTCATTCTCCTCAGTCCTTCCTCTCTCTTCGCCCATCATTTCACTGGAGCAACTCCCAGTGCATCTGTCTCTCTTGCTGCCCTCGGACCCCTGGGCTGGTGAGACCTCATGATTCCTGAGCAGTATTTGTTTCTTGTGCTGTCCTTATGAGGTCCTGATTCTCATTGCAGCCTGCATTGTGAGGAGTAAAGCTGGGGACTGCCACAACACTATGGGACTAATTACGACCTTACAGCGGAGCGGTGGTGCAAACCGCCGCGCCACTGCTCTGCTGAAAGTCGCCACCTCCTGCCCGCAGATTACTAATTTTCAGTGGTCTGGTGGGTGGGCGGCACGGCGGTTCCACCACGTGGTGCCCTTTAAAAGGCAACTGTGACTTTTAAAAGGGCACCGTAATGGGAGCACCTTACAAGGTTCCTGCACATTATGGACTCGAAATTCCATGCCATTCAGAAACCTATGTGCATGCATACAGGGGGGCACATGTTATGCCCCTTTATGTGCATCCACATATGTCTGAGGAACAAGGGGCCCTGTAGGGCCTCCTTTGTCTACTATTCACCAGACTTTTCAGAAAAGCCTGGCAGAGAGGAAACTCGTAATTTGCTTGGCAGGACCGTGGCGGTCCCGCCAAGCATATTGTGGCCTCTAACCGCTGCTCCTTCATCAGGGAACGGCGGTTCCCTAGCGGAGCTGGCGGTCCTAATGCTGTCCCACTGCCTGAGTGTTAATCGGGCAGTCGGACCACCGGTGCGGGGGTGACTGGATCCACCACAACCGCGCCTCCACAAGTCTGGCTGTTCGAGGACTGCCAGACTCGTAATCTGGCCCTTTTTCTTTAATGCTAATGTTCGAGCTCCTCAATCCAGCGCTGACCAGTAGGTACAGTGGGAAATACCAGGGTGGATTCCTTTTATCAAGAGGGGAAATAACCATTCCATCGCATGCGTTGTAACGCATGCGATTATAGCGTGGTTGTTACAATGACCGCGTTGTTACATCGCAGTACATTACAACGCAAGTCGTTACATCGACTTGCTGTAGGGGGTGCGCTAACCTAAGGAATAGTATAATTTACTATTCGAACACCTTCCCTACTGTTGCACACACTGGAGTTGGAATATTAAATTATACTACTCCTAAGTCCAGCTCGCCCCTACAGCAAGTCGTTGTAACAACTTGCGCTATTATGTACCGCGATGTTTCAATGCTATTTATGTAACAACCGCGTTGTAATTGAATGCGTTGAAAACGCATGCGATATAAGGTACTATATTCTATCAAGAGCACCAACCTTTTGTTCTCTCATAGTACAGACACTCCACAGCTCTGAGATGCAATCTCACACAGAAGGGGCAGCTTTGAAATAGGTGCTTCTTTCCTATAGTACAAAGTTAGCCCATTGAAAAACTTGTTAGACTCTCCTGAACGAGGAATAACTTGCATGATCTGGAATTGCACTTAAGGCAGGTTTCCCCCGATCATAAGGAGTTTAGCGCTGTTTACCACCTGCCCTGAATATGTGGCAAATAAATGTGGTAGGGGACGCTTTATGGGTCAGCAGCGTTGGGAAGGAAGGGTATCTGGAGGTGAAGCAATTGAGACCTCACTGGGGCAGTCATGCTCTCCCCATTTATATATGTATGCATGTGGTATTTTTATAGCCCAAACCTAACTGAAAGGCACCAAAGCGCTGTACATGATCAAAGACAAGAATAAATGAGTAGTAGAAGAGGTAGCTGGGTTGTGGATGGTTAAAGCATTGTGGTGTAGTGCTATTCAGCTACATCTAAATTGGAGAAGCATTGTGGTGGTCCTGATGGATAACAGATGTTGTTCCTGATCCTGGTGCATGGATGCAAAAGGCCTGCTGTCTTGTTTTTTCTATTTCCAAATTGCTAGAGGGAGCGGGCAGTAGGCTGGACTGTGCCTGCTCCCAGTCTTGGTTTATCTGGGTGCAGATTCACACCAACTAAAACTGGGTCTGGTGTTCTCAGGCCTGGTAATTTTGGGTTGCGAACCACAAACTCAGACTCAAAGTTGCTGCAGCAGCTGCATTTGTGGACATACGTTATCCCCATGTCGTTTTTTGAAACTTTTTTTTCCTCAAATGTGTTTTTATAAAAAATGTTGTGACAGTAAACATTACACTTGGTAACATCAGTACATCTTATACTCGTATGCATCACTAAGTACTCTAGTTCTCTGTTCAGAGTCTTTCGGGTTATCCGAGTCATATCATCGTTGGATACTTGCGCAGGTGTTACCTTAAAGTGTACATAACGTTTAAGGTAATTAAAAAACAAATTGGGGTAATACGGCTTTAAATCAAACAACAAATCTCCCTCACCCTAGTAACCCTCCCGTGAGGTTATTACCCATAGATAAAATGTTGTCACACTGCTCCCAACTCTTGGAGGAAGGTAAGAAGGTGCTCATACAAAGCAGAACTGTGAGAAGAGGAAGGGGAAAAAAAAAAAAAAAGTGAACCAGGAGGTATGGGGGAACCATAGCAGTTGGTGTACCTGGATATTGGGGCAATCCGGAGGTTCAGACTTGATTGGGGGTACAGCCATGGGGATAGTTCTAGTATTGAGAGAAGGTCCAGTTAGATCTGGAACAGGTGTAGTGCTCTAACCCTCGTGGAGCATGTAGTCAATGGAAGACCATGAGAGAGATAACTGACTAAAGGGCCCCAGGCATATTCGAAATTTTTGAATTTGTCTCTATATATATCGCTCATACGTTCCATGGTGAGTGCCTGCCATTGTGTAATGACAGGGGCGTCTTTCCTTTTCCAGGCGGCGGCTCTTGCTATTTTTGCCGCTTCCAAACAGAGCCACATTATGTCCTGGTCTATTTTTGTCTTATATTTCAAACTGGTGTCCCGGAGGCCGAGTCTAGGGAGTCCGGGATAGGATATCCTAGTATCACTTTAATTTGTGCTAAAATTTCCGTACAAAAGGGCCGAATTGTTGGACAGTCCCACCAAATGTGGCGAAAGTCGCCCAGAATGCCACACCCCCTCCAGCAAAGATCGGATGTATGAGGAAATATCTTTTTTAGTTTGGTAGGGTATAGATACCAATCAAAAAGTATCTTGTAGTGGGTTTCTCGGTGGCTTACTGAGTGGTTGTGGCACTTTATGTTCTTCCACAGATCTTTCCATTGTGAGTCTGTGATCTCATGATTTAGTGTGCGTTCCCAAAACTCATGGTGATGTGGGCGTTTAGAAGGGAGTGTATGTAGTAGTGAGTAAAGGAAAGAGATAGCCCCTTTTACTGAGCCTGCACCTATTACAAATCTCTCCAAAGATGTAAGCTCCCTCATCGCCCCATCTCTAATCTCCCTCTGCGTGGCCCAATGCTTCAGCTGCAGATAGTGGTAGTGCTCTGAACTCGGTATCTGGAATTCCCTATTAGCAGATTTCGAAAGTCAGTATATCCCAGTTGTGAAAAATGTGTGCTAGCATGAGGCATCCTCCCCCCCTCCATGCATCAAAGGAGCCCGGTTGTAGTGCCGGGGGGGAAGGCTGGATTGTAGTGAATGGGGGTAAACAGGGAAGGGAACGTTTTCCATTTCGTTTGCCTCAGGATGTCATCCCAGGTTTTAAGGGTCGTTCTGATAGGTGTGCTTATATGGGCATTGGCCTGTTGATCAGGTTTTGGCTTCCAGAGGATATCCCATATAACCCTGCCCGTAACGGCACGGTCCATATGCAACCAATGCTTGTCAGACTCGCGTTGAGACCATTCCCCTATAAACCTCAATTGAGCTGCTTTGTAATATATTCCAGGTCGGGTAGTGCCAGTCCGCCCCCGTCCGAGGGCCTCTGTAGGAGATTAAAAGGGAGCCGCGGCCACTTATTCTGCCAAATGAATTTCTTCAATAGGGTATGGACTCCCTTCTGTCCAGCTCTATGGGGAGACTTTGGAATATGTGAATGAATTTCGGTAGGACTACCATCTTGACGGCGTGTATTCTGCCTAGCTATGAGAGATACAGGGGTGTCCATCGCTTAAGATCCACCTGGAGTTGGTGTAAGAGTGGAGGTTAATTTGCACTACAGAGCCCTGATATTTTGGGGGTCAGTTTTATCCCCAGATATGTTCTCATTTGGCCCACTGGATTGGGGTCGAGGCCAGCAAGTCTTCCATCGTTGTGTCTGTTAACATCAAGTTAAGTATAAAAGATTTGGGCTTGTTAAATCGGGGTCCTGCAACGCCTTCAAAGCGTCCCTATTCTTCCCTGAGTAGCATCGTGGATCGTTGTGAGTCTGAAAGGGTCAATAGGATATCGTCAGCAAATAAAGAAATGGTATGGTCTTCGGAGGTGAAGGGAACCCCTCTGATCCCCTGATTCTCTCTGATCCTAGTAGCTAAGGGTTCAATGCTAAGCGCAAAGAGGAGCGAGGAGAGGGGACACCCCTAACGCGTTCCCCCCCCCTGCGTAAAAGTGTCCGAGGCTATCCCGTTAACCAGTATCCTGGCACTTGGGGCCGCAAAGTAGGCCTTTATCATGTTTATAAAAGTTTCACAGAATCCGAAGTGTTGGAGCGTCTGGAAGAGGAAGGACCAGTCCACCCGATTAAATGCCTTCTCGGTGTCTAAGCAAAGAAGGACTGCCGGGATCTGTTTTTTAGCGTTTTTTTTCTATTAAGTGGATCACTCTACGCACATTGCCGTGCATCTGCCTGCCCTTAATGAACCCAGACTGATCCGGATGTATCAAGTCGGGCATCAGGTTTTCTAGTCTGGTGGCCAGAATTTTTTAGTATAATTTGACGTCCAAAATGAGGAGTGCTATGGAGCGATAAGATCCACTTTGTTGCGGGTCCTTCCCAGGTTTGGGGATCACGGAGATAAGTGCTTCGCTCATGGTAGGTGTGACTTGTTTGGTGGTCGCTATATAATTAAAGAGGGCCGTCAATTGTGGGGTTAGGTCTGTGTGTAACGTTTTATAAAACTGCGTCGTCAGGACCTGGCGATTTGTGCAGTTTCAGGTCACCATAGCCTTCTTTACTTCCTCCTCCGTAAATGGTTCACCCAAGTGTTCATTCTGGGCCGCTGTGACCTGCGTGAGTTCTATTTCGTGTAGGTAGTCTATTTGTTCCTGAGGGTTGAGTCGATCTGCCTTTGTATAGTGCGTTATAAAAGTCTCTAAATATTTGTGCTTTCCCTGCCTCATGCCGTGTCTGTGCGACTGAGGGGTCCTGAATCTTTCCTATGTACTCTTCTTCTCTCTTCACCCGCAATTGTCTCGCCAAGTGTGCCCCCACTTTATTACCCTGCGCGTAAGAGGATTGCTTACGCCAGAGAAGTGTTAGCTCTGCCCTGTTCGAATATATTATATCTGTTGACTGGGTGTGAGTGTTTGATTGGTTCTGATACTCCGTCCATCACCACCCCCTTTTGTACCACTTTGTTCGCCATAAGTTGGCAGGGTATGCTCAGACGTGAGTCCCTTGCTCACTTTGCCACTGGATTCAAGCAAGCCTGGCTGAAGACGGCTGAAATGCCAGAAACCGGTCCTAGGAAGCTTGTTTCCGGTCCAGGGAAGGCATGGCTTGGCAGTTCGGGCTGGACTGTTCCCATGAGGCACAGGGTCAGACTGATTTGCATATGGCCATGTCTGAACTGGGGTGGCAGAGTGGGCTAAAGAACGGTGACGGATCAAACCCAGATCTGTTGACTGGGTGTGAGTGTTTGATTGGTTCTGATGCTCCGTCCATTACCACCCCCTTTTGTACCACTCTGTTCGAGTATATTGCCTGAAGTTTCCCCTTAACGGCTGTGACCTTTCTTTGAAGGGTTAGTGTCGGGGCGGCCTTATGCGCTTATTCAACTGTTTTCAATTCCCCCTCCATGCTCAGTCTCTCCTTCGCTCTCTCCTTGTTGAGGGTTGCCATTAGCGTCAAACAATGTCCCCTAACCACAGCTTTGAAGGTCTCCCAATTATTCGCCCATGACATATCTTGGGGGTCATTGAACAGAAATAATTCTCTGATGTGTGTGCGTAGTGCGTCTCGTAATGTTTTATCCCGTACTAAAGTATTGGGGATGAGCCACCTCTTAAATTTGGGTTTAAGGCATGCCCATTCCAGGAGTGTCCCCACCGGCACATGGTCTGAGATGATGATAGGGTATTTTGTGGCCTCTTTAACCTGCTGATTCAGGGATTGGCTCAAGAAGATGTAGTCGAGTCTTGAGTAGGATCGGTGGACGTGGGAAAAGAAAGTATACTCTTTGTCTTCCGGATGTGCCCCCCTCCACTGTCCTTGAGTCCTATGTCTTGAAAGATCTGTTTCAGGTTGTTTGGAAAGCTCATCATATGGGCTCTCTGTGGGTGTGTGCTGTCAAGATCCTGAATGCCAGGTGAGATTGAAATCTCCCATCAAAATTATTCCCCCCTCAGCAAAGCTCCCCAGTAAATAAAGTATGTTTTGGATGAAGACTGCCTGGTTAGTGTTAGGGACATATATCGACACAATTGTACAAAGCCTTCCCCAAATGTGGTCCTTAACCAGAACTACCCTCCCGTCTTTGTCCAATTTGTAGTCCATTGGTTGGGACTTTAGGGAAGCGTGGAAGAGACGGGCCATCCGGTTGTGTTTTGTTGTAGAGTTGGATTTATATATCAATGGGAATGTTTTATGTTTTAGTCTGTGATCTTCTGATCGTTTGAGATACGTCTCTTGCAGAGCGACTATGTCATAATGAGTGAGGTTTTCCCAGATCTTCTGTTGTTTGGACAGGGTGTTCATACCTCTAACATTCCACGATAGTGTGGAGATTACCATATCGATTTTTTGGGTCTAGTGAGCCTCTCCTGTTTGCCTCTCCCTGTCTGTTCAACCCCCCCAACTCGCCCCCTCACCTGCTCAACCCCGCTAGCTAGTTTGTGCGCTTTCGTCCAGAATGCTTTACCTGACTCCGTTCCCCGTGTGGTACCCCGCACACCCTGATCCCGGTGTAGTAGGGAAAGAAAAAAAACTAAATGGTGAAGAAAGAGGAAAAAAGAAAATTCAAAAACAGTTAACATTGGGACAACCTGTCCCCAAGTCAGATCACTTTCACAGTGTCTGGCGTACATGTGAGGCAAATTGGACCATAGTCTGATGTCGAAGATGATTCATTGTAGCTCCAAGAGATGATAGCCTCTACTGCCCTAAAACAGAGCCTCGTGACTTGTTTCATTGATGACCACTTGTGCCACGGCCATGAAGACGTCGTAGGTCCTCACCAACAAGACACGATATGAATGAGGCGGTGGTTTCATGTCAGTTAAGATTGGTGGGATGGCTTGACTTGTCCGTTTCTTCGGGGGGGGGGGGTTCTTGCAGGACTTGCATCCGTTTTTATTGAAATTCTTGCGATTTGCATTCTACCAGGTCGTCTCATGGTGGCTTTGTTTCTTCTGTGATCTGGGGGCCTGACGAGTTTGCCATTGATTGCCTTTCTCAGCTCCGCTTTGAGCACCATTCCGCTGTGTTTGGGCGTCTGTGCTTTTTTCAAATTCTGGGGCTGTGAGACCCAGTAGAGTGAATGCCTCTTTCGCCTCGGTGATATGGTGAGCTTTGAGTCAGTATTCAAAGGCAAGTCCAAAAGGGTAGGTCCAGTGATACCTAATTTTGTCCGGTCTGAGCTTCACCATAACAGGCCTCAGTTGTTGATGGCGCTGAAGTGTTTCTGGAGCTATATCCTGGTATAGGTCACAGGAGAATCCTTGGAACTTCACCAAGTCGAGTTTTATGGCGGCTAGCAGTAGGGCCTCTTTAGTCTGGAAGGAGTGGAGCTTCGCTAGGACGTCTCGTGGTCAACGTTTTCCATCTGGATTGGGGTTCCCCACTCTATGCACTGTTTCAACTTTGACCTTGAGCTTCGTCGTACCCAGGGTTTCAGAGAAAAGGCCTATCACAAATGTCTCAAGGTCAGGCCTTTCTGCGCCTTCCTCCAGATTCTGAATTCTAATATTGTCTCTTCTCGCTCTGTTTTCTAGGTTTTCAGTTTTCAGAAGCAGCGCCTGTACCTGCGTTTGGAGGTCTTGCGTTAACAAGGTGGACTGTTCCTTGTAGCTTTCTAGATTTGCCTTTTTTACTTCTAGGTCCAACACTCTGGTGCCCACTGAGTCAACGTCTTGCTGCAAACTGGAGAGTCTGGCATTAATATCCGACCTCAGCAGGTCCAATGACTGAGCCATATCCACCTTAATCTCTGGGAGGCCAGAAGATCCTCTTTAGAGAGCACCACACTGAGTACCACTTCGCTAGTTGATTGAGGGTTCTCCATGGATGTGGGGGTGAAATAGGCCAAGACTCTGTTACCTTGTTGTTTTTTGGGCGGCATAGATGGGCCCTCTGCAACGCCTGCGTTGTCCTTCCACTGCTAGGGCGTTCCCCAAGGTGATTTCCGTGGCAGGGGATTACCTCGTAACCGCTCAGTTAATTTCCACACCCTTTCATTGAACTAGTCGTGGTATCACAAGTGGTACGCTGCCTCCCTTTGACTACTCCCTTACGGGACCTGTCACTGTGGTGTGCCCAACCTCTTGCTCAAGTCCTGGTCTCCTCACCGGTTCCCTTGTTGACTGAGCATTTGCTGATCTGTGATAGACCGGGTTTTTTGCCCATGGGATCAAGGGGCCTGACCTGCGGTGAGTTTTCCCTGAATAATGGGGTGCCAGGAGTTAATTTGTGGTGTTATTGCTTGTGCTGCAGGCGCCAGAGGTTGTTCTCTGATTCGTCCCCAGGCGCCATTTTAAGGTCAGGCACCAGGCTTTCCTCTCTCCAGGCCGCTCATGCTGCAACCGCAGGTGAGAAAAGGGAGATATGCCACTGCCCCTCGCCTATGTTATTGCCCCAGTCTAAATTTATTTATTCCTGTTGAGGAGGGGTGAGAATACTACTGTCGACCCCTCCCGGCCTCCGGTATGGTGGAATCCGCCCTCACCGGGCCCCACTGTCTTTTCCTGGGAGCTCAGCAGAGCAGCATGCTCATTGACCCTGGGGGGGTCTTTTGTATGGGGGAGGGCCTCCGGTCACTCACCACTGTTTCCTGGGGTCGGGGATTCAGCGCGGCATGGAGCATGGCTACAGCGGCTCTCTCAAAACCGCCACACGCCATCAGCTGTCACAGGTTTTGCTGACAGCGACATTTCTCCTGGTGCCCGCCTTCTGCCAAAAGCTGCAATCTTGGCTGCAATTTCCTCCCTCAGGTCAGCCTCACATCCGGGATGCTGCAGATCAGGATCACCTCAAGTGCTGACTGATAATTACCGGTCCCAGCCAGAAGGGCATCTTCAAATCGGCCCCTTCCCACCGTCCGGTGTGAGTTTAGGCCACCTCAGCCCTCGGCTGCTCCGCTGGTATCCGCCTAGATCCTGCACCTTTTGGCCATCCCGCTTCTTTCCACCTCGGCCCAAAGAGTCCCTGAGCTGGCAACGGGTCTCTTGGAGGTATGATCATCACATTCTCATTGCTGTATCCTCCTTTAATGGAATTTTGACATCTGAGCCGTCGTGGCTCACGTCCACACAGCCATCTGGTCTGGCCACGCCTAAAACGTTTTTTAACTTTGTATTTGTAATGTGTTTTTGTATGATTGTAAATATCCACACCTCCCTGGAAACCTAGGAGCTTTTTTATTGTTCACCATATTAAACAATTTTGACAGATGCTCCTTTACTGTAATTCTAGCATACTTTAAAATGGCTTGTTGGAAGTTGGGGTACTGGTTGAGGGTAGTGAGATCATACTCAAGCAGTTACCACAATTCTTGTCAGTGTGAAACACAAGCAAACCCCAAATTTACCTCTGTTGTATCCTCTGGTAGCATGACACAAAAGCAGCCAGGATTAACTTAGAGGCAATGTGTAAAGTACTTGTGCAGTATTTAAACAATAATAAAGTGAACACACAAAACAAGAAAAATCCCAGACCAATTTAGAAAAATAGAGGAAAATGTAATCCCTTATTTAAGACCAAACATGCAGTCCGTAGAACCGAAGATTGATTTGGAATTTTAAAGATTTCAGTGAAAACAGTGCTTACAAACACAAAGTGCCAGTTATGGTTATCTGGTCGCATAAATGGAGCGTGGGTCAGGTACAGGGACCAGGTTAGGCCCAATGAACAAAGTAAATAAATCCTGGTTTGCAGGAAATTGCAAGATCCTGAGTTGAGGATGCGTCATTCAGCGGGCTTGAGGAAGCTGCAGTGATGCGATGCTGAGACCTGTGTAATTGTCGAGGATGCTGTTGATGGCGGTTCTTGCGATGCATAGTCAGCTGTGTCTACAGGTTAATTGGTAGTGATTCTTTAGTATTCAGTCATGAAAGAATTAGGTTGAAACGCCCACCCAGGGATGTTAATCTAGTTTTAGATACAGACGTGTGTCCCATACTATACTTAAATTAGCTGTTATTAAATTATTCACCATGAACTCTTGTGTCATTCCTTTACATTCTATCAACATTATAAAGTCTGTAAATAATAAGACATTGTCCCTCCGCCTATTTCTGATAGAACCCAATCTAGGGCTCACACAACTGCATATTATTGGAAATGGGGCATGACCCCAAAGCACTGAAGTCACATTCTCCACTTTTTCACATTTGATGTCTTTAGAGCTAAGCAATAAGTCAATGTATGGTTAGTTTTTTATTGGTTTCTAAATTATATATCTTTTTTCCTCATCTTGATTTCGTTCATACCAAAGTTTGCTGAATTAAAGAAGTTTTAAGCACTTTTATTGCCTCTCTCAGTCATGCCAGCTCACCACTTTAGCCCTTCAGGTTTTGTTTTGGAAATCCTGTTATGTTTATTCATAGCAATATTACAATACCATCCCATGATTATTGGGGATAGGAATGCAGTAGTTGGTTGTAGAAATAAAACTCCTATTGGAAATGGGACATCTTTAATGGGACTACATAATAGCCAATTACATTTCTAAACTCTTAAACTTTCTTTAATTGTGTCTTAATTAATTTCCTTATCATGGACATTTCTTCTAAAGCAGTATTGCAACTCTTCTAGCTGAAATGAAGGACAGTAAGGGGCATATTATCAAGGGCCATATCTCCGCTTTTTTGGCTTTAAAAGCAAATGTTAGCAGCCGTTTTCCCCACGCCTCGCCTTGCATCGCTAATGAGATGCAAAGTAGGCATTCCTTTACAAAACAACATGAAAAACTGTACTTCGCGGTATTAACAAGCCGGCTCAGGACACCCATAGCGATATTAAAAGCTGCGCTAACCGCGGTTATCACCGAAAGCTAACGTCTGCTAAATTTCTGACTTAGCTATATGTATAAAGGGAGGAGGATCATCAGGCTAAGTCCACCATGGCCCATCAACAAGGAATTCCCTATCGCTGCAGTGTTATCACTGGATTTCCAGCGATATACCCGCATTTCGCCGCTATCACTGGATTAACTATCGCCTCGGAGATTAGCGTTGTTAATAACGCGCTAACCGGGTGATAACATCCAGCGATAGCCGGCGATAAATGGAAACGCGCCATGCGCGCTTTGCGATATTCATCGCCATCGGTTGATAATATGCCCCTGAGTGTCTTGCTTCCTGTATTCATCGCTGCTTCTCGAAAACAGCTGAGTGGGGCATGTCTCTTCTAATAAAATAGAATAAGCTTTAGTTTCATCTACACATTTCGTGCTCTTATTGCTTTTTCTTAGTTCTAACAGACCACTTACATTCACTGTTATAGCTTGCGTCTTGGTCATGGTAACATGATCTGAAAGAAACACGTTAGTTAGATTCCTCACCTTGGAATATCCCCAGGCGTCAGACTGGATCCGGAAGATTTTTCGTCAGCAATACCCCTTGCGCGTCGCTAGGCGTCGTCTGCGGCTCCGCGTCCGTCGTCGGCGTCGTGCGCCGGAATGACGTCATCGGAGTACTTAGACGCCGCCCTCGCGCACTGACGTCAGTTCTTCTTTTTTCCGCGCCAGTAAGCGCAGATCCGGGAGAGCTACCCCTTTAGTCATTTTTTGACTAACTTTTTCGATCCTTTTTGATCTTGTCTCGACTCTGGTGCCGGTAGGATGCCTGGTTTTAAAGCCTGTGCTGACTGTAGCCGCTTGATGTCGGTTACAGACCATCACCGCCGGTGCCTTTACTGCTTGGGCCTCGACCACGACGCGGAGTCGTGTTCGGACTGCAAGGCCCTGACCTCGAAGGCTAGACGGGAGCGGTCCCGTAAGCTTCTCGAGATTCGCCACTCGGCTCCGCGCCCCTCTCGATCCCGGTCCAGGAGGAGGTCCAAGGATCGGTCGCGGAGCCGCAGCCGACGTCATCATCGGTCCTCGGGATCCAAGTCTTCGGGTAAGTCGAAGCACTCCAAGAAGTCCAAGAGGCGACACCGCTCTTTGGACTCCCCTCGCCGGTCGCGCGACTCGGCCGAGGGTCAGGGTGGTTCCACCCCCGCGGCTCCGGCGGTGCCGCAGGCGCCGCGCATGTCCCCATACCCACCGGTCCCTGGGACTGACGCGACGCCGGCGGAAGTCAGTGCCTTCCTCTCGGCCATGAGGAGCCTGGCTCCGCCGTCGACGCCCGCTGGCGCGCCTTTGGGCCCCGCGGACCCGACTGGGCAACCTTGCCTGCCGGCGGCTCCGGCCCCGGCGCCGTTGACGGCTCCGGCCTCGACGCCGCAAGCGCCCGAGGGACCCGTTCCTGAGTCCCCGCCGACGCCGGTCGACCTCGTCACGCCTCCTCCGCCGGCGTCGACACCGGTACCACCTCCGACGCCGACTCCGCTCGGCGTCGAGCCCCGGTTCAGCCCCGGTCCGGGCCCGGCGCCGATATGGCGTCGATGGACGCCGCGTTCGGCGCCGCTGGAGACACATTTTGTCTATCGCCCGGCTCCGATCCTTCCTCCTGCATACCAGGAATCAGATGATGGGGACAACTGGGAGGGATCCGAGGATCCTATGGCCGCTCAGGCTCAACTGTCACAGGACTGGGCAGATGAACTGGGGGAGGCCAGTGGTCTGGATACCTCTCCGGACACTGGATTCATCTCTCCTCCGACTGTGGCTTCGGAGGAGGGTGCTGCTTTCTCTGTGGTGCTGCGCAAGGCAGCCGCAGCCCTTGGGCTCGAGCTACCTGCCGTGGCTGTGAGGACTAACGTCCTCACTGAGGTGCTTCAGTCTGCAGCAAGCTCCACTGAGCCTCTGCTGCCATTTAATGAGGCCCTCACTGACGTTCTGCAGGGCACCTGGTCCAAGCCCTCCACAGTTCCTCCTGTGGATAGGAACGTCGCCAGGTGCCACCGCCCTGCTCCGGGCGACCCCAGTTTCCTGTCCCAACACCCTACCCCCGAGAGCCTGGTTATCCAGGCCTCTACCTCCCAATCCTCCTTCCCGACCGCTCCGCCGGACCGGGATTCCAAGAGGCTGGAACAGTTCGGCAAGAAGCTGTTCTCCTCCCTTAGCTTGGGTCTGCGGTCTTTGAACACCGCCTGCCTCTTGGACCGTTATTCCCACTCTCTGTGGGATACGGTGGAGGACGTGCTGCCCCTGTGTCCGGAGGAGGTCCAGACACGACTTACCCAGGCTCTGGCCGATGGGAGGGATGCAGCACGACATGCTATCCGATGTGGGCTTGACACTACGGACTCGCTGGGTAGGGCGATTTCTACCTCAGTGGCGCTTAGACATCACGCCTGGCTGCGGTCCACGTCCTTTTCGGGCGATGTCCAGGGCACCCTCATGGACATGCCCTTTGATGGCACTCGCCTTTTCGGCGAGAAAGCGGACAGTGCGCTGAATCGCTTTAAGGACTCCCGGGCTACGGCCAAGTCCTTGGGCCTCTCGGCCCCGCGGTCGCAAACTTCCACCTCTCGCCCCTTTCGTGGCCAAGGAAGGGGTGCCTCCTCACGTGCGCCTAGCCACCAGCCGCAGAACCAACCTGCGCGCGGTCGCGGTCGCGGTTTCCGCCGAGGCGGTTCTGGAGGACGACGCGGTCAGCCCACCTCCACCCCGGCAGCATCCGCCTCAAAGCCTTCCTAGTCCGAGCTTTCAGGCCCATTCCACGCCAGTGGGCGGCAGAGTTCGCCATCACCTGCTCCACTGGCGGTCCATCACATCGGACAGGTGGGTGCTGCAAATCGTCCGAAGGGGCTACTCCCTCCCCTTCGAGACGACCCCTCCAGCCATGCCACCGCAGCACCACCGTATCTCGGGGGATCATTTGAATCTTCTCCACGAGGAAGTTTCGGCCCTCTTGGCCAAGGGGCCGTCGAGCGCGTTCCGAGCCCAGAAGTAGGTCGTGGTTGTTATTCCCACTACTTTCTGGTTCCCAAGAAGGGCAAAGGAGGCCTACGCCCTATCTTGGACCTCCGGAACGTCAATGCCTTCCTCCGGAAGGAAAGGTTCAAGATGTTAACTTTGGCTCAGGTTCTAGCTGCCCTAGACCCTGGAGACTGGATGGTAGCGTTGGACTTGCAGGACGCATACTTCCACATCCCCGTCCTGCCGGCCCACCGGCGTTACCTGCGGTTCACGGTGGGCCAAGAGCACTTTCAGTTTACCGTGCTCCCCTTCGGCCTCACCAGTGCCCCTCGGGTGTTCACGAAAGTGATGGCGGTTGTCGCAGCTCATCTGCGCAGATCAGGGGTTCCAGTCTTCCCCTATCTCGACGACTGGTTGTTGAAGGCGGGCTCGCCCCAGACAGTCGTCTCCCACCTCCAGACTACGGCGGATCTCCTGCATTTGCTGGTATTTTCCATCAACGTGCCGAAGTCACACTTGAGTCCCTCTCAGAAGCTCCTCTTCATCGGAGCGGTTCTCGATTCGGCGCAGTTCCGGGTCTATCCGCCGGAACAGCGGGTCCGGGATATTCAGGCCCTGATTCCCATCTTTCGGCCTCTATCCTGGGTTTCGGTCAGGCTAGTGTTGCGGCTTCTGGGGCTGATGGCCTCCTGCATCCTACTAGTGCATCACGCCAGGCGGCGCATGCGGGCTCTGCAGTGGGACCTGAAGTTTCAGTGGGCCCAGCATTACGGCAACCTGTCCGACCATGTTTTGATCTCGGAGGGCACTGCACGGCAGTTGCAGTGGTGGCTCACGGACCGCGATTGGGTCAAGGGCAAGAGCCTCTCCCTTCCCCAACCGGAGCATGTCGTGGTGACGGATACGTCCCTCCTGGGATGGGGTGGCCATATGGGAGAGGCGGAGATCAGAGGCCTCTGGTCTCCGGCGGAGTCTCGTCTCCACATCAACCTGTTGGAGTTGAGAGCGATCCGACTTGCACTGAAAGCCTTCCTTCCCTCTGTCAGGGGAAGTGTCGTGCAGGTGTTCATGGACAACACCACCGCCATGTGGTATTGCAACAAACAGGGCGGGGTGGGGTCGTGGACCCTTTGTCAGGAGGCTCTGCGCCTCTGGACGTGGCTGGAACACCAGGGCGTCACCCTAGTGGTTCAACATCTGGCGGGCTCTCTGAACGCCAGAGCAGACGAACTCAGCCGCCGGTGCATGATGGATCACGAATGGCGTCTGAACTCCGAAGTGGCGCAAGGTCTCTTTCAGCAGTGGGGAGAGCCTTGGTTAGATCTATTCGCCACCGAAGAGAACGCGCAATGTCAGCAGTTCTGCGCGTTGGAATTTCCAAGGCGGCACTCGCTCGGCGACGCTTTTCGTCACGAGTGGAGTTGCGGTCTGTTGTACGCCTTTCCGCCTATACCACTTCTGCCCAGAGTGCTGAAGAAGATCAGGCATGACCGGGCCAAGTCATCTTGGTGGCTCCGGATTGGGCACGAAGGTACTGGTATCCCGAGCTACTCAGTATGTTGACCGATCCTCCGATACGTCGCAGCAGCAGGGGACGGTCCTCCACCCGAACCTGTCCAGCCTCCACCTCCATGCGTGGAGATTGAGCGGCGGCAGTTGATGCCATTTGACTTGCCTCCTGAAGTCTGTGATATCATTCTGGCAGCCAGGCGTCCCTCCACAAAGACGGTATACGCCTGCCGGTGGAACAAATTTGTGGCATGGTGCACAGCAAAGGCTGTGGATCCCCTTTCCGCCCCTCTTTCTGAGGTTCTCCTCTTTCTTCTTTCTTTGGCCCGGCAGGGCTCTGCCCTGGGCACCTTGAAAGGTTATCTTGCTGCCATCTCTGCCTTCTTGCGGCTTCCTGATCAGCCTTCTCTTTTCAAGTCCCCTGTCGTTACACGCTTTCTAAAAGGCATTACTCACACGTTCCCTCCTGTCCCTTTTGTAATGCCTCAGTGGGACTTGAATCTTGTTCTCACATTTCTAATGTGCGCTCCCTTTGAGCCTCTTCATAATTGTCCTCTTCGTCTGCTGACGCTTAAGACTGCTTTTCTGGTAGCCATCACCTCGGCTAGACGGGTGAGTGAGCTCCAGGCTTTATCTTCAAAGCCTCCTTTTCTCTCTGTTCATCCGGACAAGGTTGTCCTTCGGCCTCGTCCCTCCTTTCTTCCGAAAGTGGTGACCCCCTTTCATCTTGGGCAGTCTGTCACCTTGCCCACCTTCTTTCCGCCTCCGCATCCTTCCAAAGAGGAAGAGAGGCTCCACCGTCTGGACCCAAAACGTGCGCTCTCCTTTTATCTGGACCGCGCAAAGCAGTTCCGGGTGGACGACCAACTTTTCGTTGGATACGTGGGTGCTAAGAAGGGGAAAGCTGTGCACAAACGGACCATCTCTCGGTGGGCTCCTTGGCAAAAAAGGACCCTCCTGTTGGGCTGCGCGCCCATTCTACTCGGGCCACGGCGGCTACTACTGCTTTGGGACGAGGTGTCCCTTTGCAGGACATCTGTCAGGCGGCAACGTGGGCTTCGCTACACACGTTTGCCAGGCATTATTGCCTTGACAGCCAAGTCCGGAGGGATGGCTTCTTTGGCCGTTCTGTCCTCCAGGACTTTCTGGTGTGATCTTGGTTCGCAGACCCACCACCGGGGATGGTATTGCTTGGGTATCTATTCTAAGGTGAGGAATCTAACTAACGTGTTTCTTTCAGATGAACAAGTTACTTACCTTCGGTAACGATGTATCTGTAAGAAACATTAGTTAGTTAGATTCCTCACCGACCCAACCATCCTCCCCGTTCTGCGAACTGACATCTAGGGTTAAGGTTATCCTTTACAGGCCCCTAGATTTTCTTTTTGGCACCAGTGTCGGTCTTTGCATGGCTCTGCGTTCCTGGCGCGGAAAGCTATGTACAAGAACTGACGTCAGCGCGCGAGGGCGGCGTCTAAGTACTCCGACGATGTCATTCCGGCGCACGACGCCGACGACGGACGCGGAGCCGCAGACGACGCCTAGCGACACGCAAGGGGTATTGCTGACGAAAAATCTTCCGGATCCAGTCTGACGCCTGGGGATATTCTAAGGTGAGGAATCTAACTAACTAATGTTTCTTACAGATACATCGTTACCGAAGGTAAGTAACTTGTTCTTTAGCCCACAACTATTTCTTTGCTTTCCTTTTTCGTTCTGACTGCTCCCCCTCCCCGTCTCCCATCTCAGCCTTCCATCTACGCCTCCACCTAATTGCATTCTCTTCAGCCTCCAGAGAAGCTTGTAAGGCTGCTGCATCCCCAACCACGTTAATTATTATGCTGTTTGGTACTTTTCTTGAAGATGGATGTCTATTAAGAATATTGCAACATTCTCCGGGGGTAATCAGTGGTGATATGATATAAATTCTAGCGTGTCCTCATTTATGTTCTCTTTTTAAATCATACAAAGACTTAAGCAATTCTTTTTAGAAAATCCTCAGCTTTCACAGCCTCATTGAAAATGTGAGCTCTTCCTGTCTCAAAACTTTCTCAATTTTGGCATTTGAACCAACTAACATTAAACCCTAGCAAACTTAAGTTCAAGGATCAGGAGTCACATCTCTTATCCCCCTTCTCGGCTTGGTCATCAGAACGGTGCGATCAGACACAATCATAAAGGAGTTCCCCTGGCTGCTTTAACTGGTCTTTAGTAAGATATCCAAGGAAAAAGACAATTATTGTTTGAGCTTCACCTTTCGTCCAAGGCTTCTGGGATGGAATCCAGTGGACTCTTCCAGATTTCACATCTTCTATTGTCTGATTTATCAGGCAGCAGAGTTTGCTTTATAAATCATGCATGAAATTCTCCATGTTCTGGCTGCTATCAGAATCTTGTGATATGCCAACAAATTGGACGAAAGACGTCCATGAAGAAGTTTCAAAGTTGTGTCTGAGAATCCCTCCAACCCAAGGTAAGTATGAGCTTTAGAGACGAAGAAATCATATTGGATTTTGGTGTCGAAAAAACATCAACTTAAACTAAACGGAGAGAAAATGGAAACGTTCTCTGTTTAGAAGACCCCTTAGTTTGAGACCTTTCTTTCTGACCTTCTTCACTGGGTTTAAACCGTGTAACTGTGAACTATGTGAAAAATGGCAGTGTGAAATTTGATGTACATCTTACTCTGCAACTGCACATCCTTTGTTCTCACAATAACAGAGAATTCAGCTCTTGAACCTGTTTTTCTCTGCAAGATTAGCCTATTGTAACAAAATGTATTTGGATCGCCCGGGCACATTTTAAAAAAAGCCTCATTTTCTGCAAGATTTGGCAGACATATTGAGGTTAAATTTACAAAGGAAGGATCTCCAAAGAATTATCCCGCTTCCTTTAAGGCACAGCACCATCTTATATTTCTCTATTTTATACATAAAGTATTGTATGACCTGAAAGAGCCTACCTGGTGGTAGTCCCCAAATTATGTACGTCTACCCTAGGTGGAAGGGACTTTTCTGGTGCAGCTGCCAAGCGACAGAATAAGCTTTCTTTTTTAGGTCGAGCCTGAGCCACCACTTAAGAGCTGCTCTGAATGATCTGTGGTAGTTCAGTACGGAAGAGATGCCCCGCTCATATTTTTAATTGACTTGTGTCTTTGTCCTTCATGAATGCTGGCTTCTGATTTTGTAATTAGCTTGTTAGTCGTCATCATTTGTAACCTCCCATGGCTACTGGCCCCTTTACTTGGTTGTTACACGTATGCGTTCTATTTTCTTTAATGAGTTTCTCCTACTGCAAGCACGAGGACATGCTTTGCTTGCATTCAGCACGCCGTGCGCGCTTTCACTTTTAAAGCACCCGGGACAATGGCGGCCACTTCGAATCCAATGCCATAGGTCTCGCATTTAAATGCGAGATCTTTTGCATTCCAAATATTTTATTGTTTAACTATTCCTGTGTTTCCAATTTGACCTAAAACAAACTTGTTTCAGGGCTCATGTTCCTTGGCGAGATGCCTGGCTCCCACGCTGCAGATTGCCGGACTCTGCTTCCGATGAGCGGAGAGTGCCTCCGGAGGAGCTGGGATGTAGGCAGGGTCAAAAGATCAAAAAAAAACAGCGGGGCATTTCGGGACTGACAATGCTCCGGGCTAGATATCGCTTTTAATGCACTATGAAGAACTGGTTGTGGAAGAACAATAGATGGTCTTTGCCTGGAAATATACCCAAATGTGGGACCTCCCTCCTGATGCTGGAAATTGTCCTTCAAAGCGAGAGCAAGCACCTTAAGTGGACTCCTCGCTGAAGGTCAGACCTACGGCCTCAGTTTTTGTTTTGACCAACTTTTTAAATTTTACAAATTGCCTGCATGTATGTGCCTGTTTTTAAACGTGTGCTTTTAATCACCGTTAGTGTGTTAGTGTAAGTTAACCGGCACTTCTCGCCCTTACCAGTGCTGTTTGCCTCACTACTGTCACTGCCGGGCATCATTGTTTTAGCTGTGCCGTCTCCCCTGTCCACTCTCTTCATCTAGGTCTTCCAGGCAGGCTGTGAATCATCCCCGTTCCGCCACGGTTTGTGCCGCTTGAACGAAGGGACGTGGTCTCCTGGTTTCCCTTCCGGTTCGTCGACTGGAAGTAGAGGTTGGCAGTCCAGCTGTTTGTACTCTGCGCTTTCATCTCCTCCTGCAGGAAGGGGCGCTGAAGCGCAGCAGCGCGCCAAAGGAAAGCCCGTCTGCGCCCGTCCGCGCCTGACCGCCGTCAGCCGCTAGAACACCTGCTCGTCTCTACTTTGCAATCACAGGTATCTTAGCCTTGTTAGTATGGATCATGACAAAACTCTACTACTCAAGCCAAGAGCTTAAACTGTTAAACAAACCTCACGCTGCCATCATACCCGAGGGTCTTTTAGTACCCCTCTGTTTATCGCCACTCCCAAAGTAGACACCGAAACCAATCTCAATAAGTCAGTCTCACTCTCTGCACCTCAATTAAACAATGACACCAACACTGACATCACCGAGATGCCTAAACAACTAAAAAGGCTTTATTTTAATGCCCGCTCAATTCCCAAACACGCACTGGAAATATGGAGCCTTCTTAACACAGAAAAGCCAGATATTTGTTACTGAACCCTGGCTCCACGAAAATGCTTCCCCTGACGTGGCAATAGCGTTTTCCCCAGAATACCATCTAACTAGACTTGATAGAAACCTTAGAAGAGGAGGAGGTATCGCAATAGCCACCAGGGCCGGACTAGTGGTCACTACACTAGAGACCCTTACCTCAGAAATGTCTGAATTGTGCATTTTCAGAATCGAATTACAATCAAAGGGAACCTGGAGAGGTGTCTTTGTGTACAGACCTCCCTGCCAGAAAAATAATTATGTAAACCATTTACTCAAGAATCGAGACAATTGCCCCACACGTATTAGCTGCTGATAACTTTCTCCTTATTGTAGATTTTAACTATCATGCCGAAGTCATTTCAAACCCTGACACAAGCCAAATTATTAACAACCTGAACACAGTGGGACTAGTTCAGATGGTGGTGGGACCTACCCACTCAGCAGGTCACACTCTTGATCTTCTGTTCACTAACACAGTCAATGTTAGAGTTGAGTCCCTTCTCCCTCTGCTCTGGTCTGACCATAGCATGCTGAAATTCTCCCTACCAATAGCCACCACCAAAAGTCACTCCAGCAGTGAATCCACATGGAGAAGGCCATGGCGGAAAGTTACCCCAGGGACTTTTTCAGCACACTTTAATCCCCCATCTCTATCCTGCAGCGAGAACATTGACCATGCAGCAACAGCCTTTGAGGAGGAAATCACTTTGGCATTGAACATCTTGGCCACTCTGTCAAGGGTCAAGCTCAAACCTAGGGCCTCACCCTGGTCTACAAAATCACTGAAAATTGAAAACCTTTCTAGTAAGAATGCGGAGCGCAATTGGAGAAAAACTAAGACTAGTGAAGATCGACAAAAGTATAAATATATCCATCGAGGCTACATAAATAATATCAGACTTGCGAAAAAATGGTACCTTACCAACAGGATTACCAAAGCTGATAACTCCAACAAGGAACTCTATAAAATATTAAAGGAATTTACTACTCCTCTTCCCGATCAGTCCTGTAACTCATCTTCACAAGAATGGGTACACACGCTGTAAACTTTTTTTTTTTGAAGAAAACATTACTACAATTCACAGTTTCTTTCCACATCATGACACCAAAAATTCTGATAACAACCCTGACATTAACTTCAACCCCACCGTCCCCTTTTTTCAGGAGTTCATTGCACTTACCCCAGATGAAGTTTCAACTGCTCTGGCAAAGATCAAATCGGGTTCTCCAGTAGAGCCGGTTTCACCACCTTTGTTCCTAACTGTTGCCCCCTTGATCATCAGTAACCTTACAGATTTATTTAATATGTCATTAGCGCAAGCAGCTGTCCATGTTAGATGGAAAGCAGTGTGGGTTAAGCCAATTCTAAAAAAAACCTCTGCTGACCCCAAGGTACCTTTGAAAAGTTTTATATAGCGCTGGCTAGACCCGGAGATATCAGAGCGCTTTACATGAGGACAGGCATTGTTTCAGAGCATAGTTACCAGTTACATAGTTACAAGTTATACAGTTTCAGATCATAGTTACAAGTTGTGGAGCGTAGTTACAAGCGTTAAAACGTATACATAAGGGAAAAAGCAGGCAAGGGAAGAGAACCACGGGAGAGAGGATAGGAGCAGGGGAGGTAGACAAAGAATGAAAGAGGGAAAGAGGTAGGAGGGAGAAGGAAACACAACCGGGAGACGAGGAAAAACGTACGGAGTGCTGTGATCCCAGTGGAAATAGTGTAATTCCCACACCTCCTTTGTGTGTGGCTCCCTTTACGCTGTTGACTCTCTCAGAAGGGTATCTGAGACACCAGGGCATAAATACTGGATCCTTCCCCAACAAGGGGAGAGGGAGTGCTTTGGCAAGGGGAGCCATTCCCACACCACCGCTGTGTGTGGCTCCCTTGACGCTGTGGACTCTCTCAGGGGGGTCTCTGAGACTCCAGGGAATAAATGCTGGATTCCTCCCCAACAAGGGGAGAAAGGAGTGCTTTGGTAAAGGGCACACATCATGGTGGTAACTTTAGGAATAATGGTGTATTGCGAGGTAAAACAGTTTTAGAATGGAGGGGACAGTTCCAAAGTCTGCAGAATTGTGGGGCACCCCCTCGTTCCTGCCTTCAGCCCTCTTGGTGGGAGTGAATCTGAAGAGGAGTTGAGCATAGAGACCTAATTCTCATCCGACTTTAGTCCTCTTAAAAAAACCACAGCGAAATTTGCAGATTTGTTCTGGGCTTAAGCATCATGAGCTCAAAAATCTCTGCAACACTATGCACAGACATACAATTTGTAGACTTCGTCCCTTCAGTGGTGCTAGAACACCTTTCAGAGAGGAGGGTGATGACATCCTAGTTTACATCCAACTGTAGAATCCAATCACACTCTTTAGTGTCCCTGCAGCACCATTAGAAGCCCCAAGTTTTGGCTCTATGCTTATGGCAGTAAGCAGCAATATATATATATTTTTTAAATGTTCAATAAGGACAAAATGTTATTGCTTATAAAATAGAGTTTCCAAAAAATGAAACTTGCATTGAACTCTTCTCTGAACATTTTATTGTCATCAGCCATTCGCCTATTAATCTCCTTCTTCCAATTTATCAACTGGCCGTTGGACAATCGGAAGGAATTGGAGTGGCTTCCAGCCTGCTTATATTTCTTGAACCTTTTAAACTCGTCTTAGGCGTCGGCCCGGTCCCACGCTGCGGCGCTAATTATCGTAACTGATTCTTTTCTCCCCTCACCAGGGCTCTCAGTGCAGGCGCTGGAAGCTGGTGCAGCAGCACCGATAACCAGAGTAGGGGTCCACAAGCGGCCTCTGATCGCGCCACTGCCTGTGCTGCCATCGCGGGGCTCTGCCACACCTGGAATGAGCTTGAAGGGCCGCTAGGTGCCATCTTTCCTCTCATCTGATTCGCATGGGGAGGCGCCAATGCGCTGGGGAGACCTGCACTCGCTCGTCTCATCAGCAGCTGGTTCCCCCAAGCCACCACCACATGCAAGACTCCTCTGCTCAGCGCGTTCAGCAGACAGCACTTCAGCTCTCTGGACTGCTCCAGTCGGGTGATCAGCTGGAGGCTCGCACACTCCTTCGCTTTGCCTGTGTAACGTGGCCCTATTTAACAGAACGCACAGAGTCGGCACTCCGGAGCAGGCATCCCATTCCACAGCGCTCCAATCTGTGTTGCGGGTCATGGGCTCAGGGTCGCCGCTGCCGGGTCGCCAGCCAATTTTCTTTACGCGCAGGGCTTACTTGCTGCAGCATCTCGGCATTCAACTCAGCACAAATGCTACCAGGGTCAGCCTCCTCGCTTCGCGACCGCCATTTTAGCGCAGCTTACACGACTCCGATCCGGAGAGAAATTTGCTTGATTCTTCGTCACACGGGGTCTTCTGGAGTTTCCACCAGTGTCGGCACAGTCCATGGACGTTCCGCCGCCCGAATTATGCAAAGGATTCGTGCCCGGGGCTCACTATCCTTATCGTCAGTGGATGCGGTGGACGGAGCTCTGGAGCTCCGCTCCGTCAGCGCCTGGCCCCACCCCTCTCACCAATTACTTCCCAATATCTCTGCTTCCGTATTTTGGAAAAACACTTGAGTCCCAGGTCAACAAGCAGTTTACCACCCTCTTGGAGAGTCATGGTCTGTTGGATCCTTCACAATCGGGGTTCAGGGCTGCTCATAGCAGTGAATCCTCGTTAGCTGGGGTTGGAGACAACATTAGGCTTGCCTTGGCCAATGTGCAGTCAGCCATGCTCGTCCTATTAAATCTGTCAGCCGCCTTCGACACCATCTCCCATAGCATTTTAGAACAATGCCTCTGGGAGATGGGTTTCATGAGTTTGGCCTTGCACTGGTTCAGAAATTATATAACTGACCGAACCACCACCGTACAAATAGGCACCCTGCCCTCTTGTAGTCGGCCAGTAAAAATAGGAGTCCCACAAGGCTCCATTCTAAGTCTCATGCTTTACAACCTGTACGTGACTCCCCTGGCCAAAGTGATCAGGTCCTACGGTTTTGATGTGGTGTCATATGCTGATGACACCTAGTTACTGATCACCCTAGACCCTGATCCCACTGACACAAGGATCCGTTTAAAAAACTGCATGACCCATATTGACAGCTGTATGCGTACCAACCACCTACAACTTAACGGGAGTAAGACAGAGGTCATTCTTTTTGGTAAGGCGAATGAATTCTAGTCTCGTGATAGGTGGCCTGAGAATCTGGGCCCCTGTCCATCTCCCAAAACCCGTGATGCGTAACCTTGGAGTGATGATTGACAATCAGCTGTCAATGAAAAATCACATAAATCACATCATCAGCATCTGTTATGCTATCAACCGAGCAGGACGCTTAGGTCAAGTCCCAAATGTCTCCTTACCCCTCGCAGTATGCGCACCTCCAAGAATGGCGGTAGATCTTTCTCTTTTCTTGCAGCTGCTTTCTGGAGCAAGCTTCCATCACATCTCCTATCCATCATGAACCATAAGTTATTCCACAAGGAACTAAAAACCTGGCTATTTGACCATCTATAAGGACCGTACATCTGACCTCCAGTCCTTTGGAGTTTACGCTAGCGCTCAATAAATTCCTCTGACTTGACTTAAGGAGGGACGGCGCCTCCTAAATGATCACTAAACCTTGTAAAGGGAGATATCCAAAGGGTAACGGCCGGGAGGGCGGGTGTTGCCCTGTGATTGACTGGCCAGTCAGGGCACACTGGACGCGCACAGCCTCCTGGAAACAGAGTGCGAGTTGTGCGTGTGGGGGTTTCTAGCCACAGCTGTGCCACAGAAGCCGAGACCCACAGGGCAAACACAGCACCCGCTGCCAAGAAGGCCGCCCGCCGGCAAGGTGCACTTTGGACCGGCTGCAGCACTCTCAAGGGAGAGGAATGTGGCGTCCAGGCCTAGCTGGACATTCGCTGCAAGAGGCTAGGCCTCAGGCTTTAGTCCGCAGCTATAAAGGACACCAACACAGGTATATAGTTACTGGGTCAAGACCCCGAGCGGTCCTGAGCCCCTTTATTTAAACCCTCGGGCGAGCCCGCCCTCGGGGTGCGTGCATGCTGGTCATGCATGAACGGGCCGGGTGGCACAGTCACTACATCCCTCCAATCTTTTAGATACAGGGACCCTTTTTAGGATTACATTCAGTCTTTCTTTGTGCACCACGCAAAGTCTCTTAGACTCTGGCTGGGGGTTGGGTTCAGCCGGAGACCATACCTCTGGCTCCGGGAGTTCTTCTCTGTCCCAGACCTCTCTGTGTCCTTTTCTGTCTCGGAGAACACGGCTCCAGAAGTCGGAGACTCTTCCGCCACCACCGATTCTCTTCCCACTTGGCACTGCGTAGGCCCCGGTCTGCCAATACGGGTGTCAGTGGTGACCACCCTTTCTCCTGCCTCCGGGTTTTCCGTGGCATGGTCTGTTGGTGGCGGCATGCTCACATCTTTCTTAAACCACAAGGCATTTCTCATGACCACGCGAGTCCCTCGCATGGCCGATACCATGGTGCCATGTACATTAATGGCCTCCCACCCCGCTGGCTCATACAGAGTGCGATACTTCCAGCCTGGGTATCGGTCCGTCACAACGACTCGGTCCCCAACTCAGATGCTCATCGGCTGCGCCCTTCAATCCTGGCTCGCCTTTTCATTAGACGCTTTCCTTCGGGCTTGGGCAGCCTCTTGATCCAACTCCGGGGGACTCCATGAGGGGTCCACAGGTATACTGTCTCTCAGTGCCTTTCGGAATACTAGGTGAGCCAGCGCACACTGGGCGGTGCAGTGCAGGGTTTGGCGATAGGCACTGAGAAATTGCAGAAGGTACTGCTCGACATCTTCTCCTTTCTCCAATCCAATTCTGAGAGCTCGGTTCACCGTTCCACCTCTCCGTTTGCTTGGGGCCACTGTGTAGTGCCAAATGCCCCTGGAGGCCAGGTACTCTTGGAAGTCCCTTCCCTGAAACGGCAGACCATTATCTGACTTGATCTCCTCAGGCAGTCCCATCACGCTCGAGTGCGGTCTTGATGTGTTGGAAAGCTGTCGACGACACTACCTCCACTACCGGGAATTTTGAGTGGGAGTCGACGAGCACCAGAGTGCTCCGTCCATCAGGAAACGACCCAAAGTCGAGGCTCACTTTGGTCCAGGGCTCCAGGCATGGGTCTTCCGTAATCACTGGGTGGGGTGCAGGGTCACCATTCGTGATGTTGCAGGCGTGGCATGTGCGGATGACCTCCTCGACCATGGTGTCCATGCCCGGGAACCAGACCTTGCTCCGCAGTCTGGCCTTGGTCTTCGATTCCCCTTGATGCCCCTGGTGCGCAAAACGGACAACTTGCTCTTGAAGGCTCCTCGGAATAACGAAGGTGGTTCCACGCAGTACGACTCCATGAAGGCCCTCGCTGAGTTCGCTCTGGACCTTCTACATTTGTTGTCGAAACAACCTTTCATCCGCCGTCAGGGAGCTGACACCATCGAGAAAGTGACGCCAGTTCCTGTTGGCTAACGTGGTCTTGACCTTGACAAGGCACTCATCAGATTTGTTTGCTTTTCTGATGTCCTATAGGGTGAGGGTGACTGGGCATGCTTCGAGGGAGACCATCCAGACAAACTCAGGATGGAAGACTACTTCAAAACAGTAGGTCTGCTATTGAACTGCCCACCTCTCGATCCGGGGAGGAGCGAGCCAAGATGTGCCAGCGAAGAGGGGAATGAGAGGCTTGTGGTCCGTGACCACTCGGAATTCATGCCCATACAAGTAGAGATGGAAGTGTTGGCATGCCCATTTAATGGCCAGGGCCTATCGCTCTATCTGAGCGCATCGCATTTCCGTTCCAGTCTATGACCTGCTGGTGTACGCAGTTGGGACCCATTCCTTGGACTCCTGCATCAGGACCGCGCCCAGTCCTACAGGACTTGCATCCACCACTACTTCAGTGCGCCGATGTGGGCGAAAGTATGCCATCATTTTGTCATTAATGAGGGCTTCCTTGACGGCATGGAATGCCAGGTCTTCCTTTGCGGACCAGACCCATGACTGACCAGACTTTGTGAGGGTGCCGAGTGTCTTGGATAGGGATGCCAGATTAAGAATGAACCGGCCACAGTACGTGGCCATTCTGAGGAAACTCCGGACTTCAGTGGGTGACGTGGGCCTCCGAGCAGATCGTATGGTCGCCGCTTTCTTCGGGTCGACACTCAGCCCTTCCCTGGAGAAGATATACCCGGAGAAATCCACTGACTCCTGATAGAACGAGCACTTGGCTCTATGCAGGGCGAGTCCATTGTCCTCTAGCCATTGAAGGGTGGCCCGGAGATGTACGTGGTGCTCCTCCAGTGTCTTGGAGAACACAAGGATGTCATCGCTCAAGTTTATTACACCCTACTGTCCCGTGAGTGTCTCTCTTATGGCATTCTGGAACACCTCCGCGGCCGAGGAGACGCCGAAGCTCAGTCTCTTGTACCGACGCTGTCCCACATGGGTGGAGAAGGTCGAAATGCTGGTTTAGGGCTGCTACCGCCCGTTGTAGTAGTCGTCTGCCCCTCTGTCCGGCAACGTCTCAAAAAGGTCATACAATTCGCCTCCTCCGTAGCACATGAGGAGCGACCTTTTCACTCTGCCGTCGGTCTCTCGCACACCTATGAAGTAGTGGTCTAGGCGGCCAAGCCAGGATTTCCAGCGCACCACGGCTGTGGACGGGTCGGAAAAGTTCACTGAAGGGCAGTAAAGGGGCAGCTGTGGCTTGGCCAGGCCAAGCTTGGGCAGGTGGATCCACCCGCTGAGGAGGTGATGGTTGCACCACCGGGGGAGCGCCCCCTCCATTTGCATCTTGGCCGCTCATCTTCGGCCGTCAGCGCGCTTACCGGTGTGCGTGGTGGGTGACCTCAGGGTATGCTGATGGGCCCGGGCCTCTGTACAGTTACAGTGTCGATGCTCCGATGCTGTGGAGCATGTGTGGCAAACACCGGGTGCCTGTGCTGTGCTCTGTGGCAATATTCACCGCGGGGGTGTACTCTAGCTGCTAATGCTTAACTAGAGTGTCTTTGAAGGGCTGGCAGGGCTGGCTGTGGGCTGTGTTGGGCCCAAGTACTGGCTTCCTTGCGCTGGGGAAGACGTCCTCTTCCTAGGGGGCCACACTGCAGGGCTAGGTGCACCCTCTCCATTTCCCCATGTGTCTGGCCCCTCCTTTCTTGCACTCAGAGGTCCACTTTAGAGATGCACTGTGAGCTTTGTGTCCCTCGATGTCTGCCAGTCCTAGACTTTGCAGCCTGTGATGGGGACTGGGGTGGTGAGCACGCGCGTGTAAGGACAGCGCGCTGCGGGGCCTAGACGTCCAGCACGCAGCAACAAGCATGCACTTCACCCGCCTGCTCGACCACGTGATCGTGGGACACGAGGCCGGGCCTTGACACCGCAGGGGTGTTGGCGAGACTTCGCTGGGGCTATGATCCCAGGCAGCGCTGACACGCGCAGGGCAGGGTCGGCCTCACCTTGTGGCGCTGCTCCACGCACCGATAATGGCAGGCCAGCAGCACTGCAGAGCGGGGTGGGCACCCACTGAGGATGCACGCGCCAGTGCACCTCCTTCTGAAGGATGACCAGAGCCGCACGAGGTGGGCACCCGCTGGGCAGCAAACACAGAGCTAGCGGCTCAGACTGCGCACGCCCCTTAGGGTCTTCAGCGGCGGCAGCCAGACACGACCACGGGCACCGGGGAGCAAGACAGGTGAGACACACGAGGCATGGGTGGGACCTGCCTCATCGCCAATGCGGTGTCCAGGCCTGGCTGGACGTTCGCTGCGCGAGGCTAGGCCTCAGGCTTTAGTCCGCAGCAATAAAGCACACCAACCAGTGGTCGAAGTGGGGGGGAACGGCAGGGCACGGCGTGCCCCTACTTCTTCAATTCCAGCGATTCCGTTCCCCTACTTTTTTATTTTGAAAATGCGTCCAGGGACGCAAGAAATCGGCATGGCCTATAAAGCTCGGAGTTCCTGGCGTTCGAGGACGGGCGGCAGAGAAGTAACAGGACCCTGTCTTTTTCTTCTTACCCACAGAAGAAAAATACAGTGTCCGCTTCTGCTCTGTAGCTTCAGCTGCCTTCCACCCTCCCCTCTCCCCCCAACTCTTTCCCTCTTCCCTCTCTTTCTGTCTAGCAGTTCTTCTCTTACTGAAAACCATGACTTCAAGACGGGGTTTTCACTCTCTTTCCTCTCCTTTCTCTTATTTCCTCCCCTGTGAAATGGATCCAAAAATAAAAATATTTTTTGCTGGAAATGTCGTACTTTAATTCCAAAGTGCAGCATCTGGAATAAAAGGTTAACAATAGGAAAAATAACGAAGTAAAGTAAGACAGACTGGTAGCCAGAGGGCAAAGAAAACATTTCGGGGGGGGGGCTTAATCTTTAAGCAATAGGCAGAGTGGAGCTGCAGGGGCTCTTAGAAGGGGTGAAACAACAGCAAGGCCTCATTAACATGCAAATGGTCTTTAAAAGACCTGTGAAGTGCTCGGGTGCGGCTGTCTGGGTGCCCGGGAAGCTGTCTCATCCCGGGCTGCCACACACGATGGTGGGGGCGGCTGAAGCCCTTTGAGTCCAATGGGTTTTGCGCGCCTGCTGGTAGCAAACTGACCAGATTGATTTTATTCACACCCAAACACATTAGCGCCACTTTTACAGAGTTTGCCAGTGAAGCGCTATTTTTGTTTTCTTGTCTTTGTTTTCCCTGGGCTTGCAACTAGTGCACCAATCCTGGAAGTACTGCAAAGTGTGGATTGAAAAACAAAATGTGTACTGCGGCTCTGCGTACAGGGATGTGGTCTTTTTACCATACTGCTCACGTTTTGTAAGGATACAAGCAATGGGCATTGAAATGGGTCCATTCAGGGCCCTGTAGTCATGTCTTTAACTTTTCAGGCAAGAGCACTCACTGATTTCTGAATAGTGAGTGTAACACATTAAGGTAACCATGTTGTTCCTGCTTACAATTCACATGGTTTGCTAAATTTTACATTCCCTATGAGTGTTTGCTTTCTCCAGGATGTTGTCACTTTTTTTTGTAGGCTGCATATTGCTCTGCGTCATTTAAATTGAGCCACATCCAGGTGTTTATAGCCGGCAGCAATTGGGTTGTAGTTGAAGGCAGTGTGAGTTTTTCTCAGTGGGGCAGTATGGTGTTCAGTGGGGGAGATAATGTGGCACTATGGCCAGAGCTACTGAATTTGTAACTGGGGAACCAGGTTCAGCCTTAATAACCAGTCCACCAGACCACTCTCTTGAGAGAGCACAATCCCATGCTAGACCTTAGAACGCTGCGCAAGACCTTAGAAGCCCTTGTGTCTTAGCACCAGCAGGTGGACCCTAGCAGTGGCAAGTGTGGGTTAACCTTCAAGGTTTGTCCACCACAATCCATATTAAAGTTCACCTCCAGTCTTGCAGACAGGCCTATGAAGCAGTACACCCTAGAGCGACAGTGACTCTGTCACGGAGGTCACAGGACACTTGAGAAGGGCCAGCTCTAGGGCAGTGCAACCGGTGTGACCGCACCGGGTGCTGACTTTGGGTCGAGGCATTATGTTTGCAAGTATATTAAGGTTTTAAGTGCTTGCTGCCTTCTTCCTGGCCTCCAGCAATTTTCGGCAACAATAAAAATGTCATGATGACTCTGGTGTTTAATGTTCTTCCTAGAGAGAGATCATTTTGTCTAGTGGAAGTTCTGATTCATGGAAAGGTAGCTCAGAGGGTTAATGTGCCTGCTGCAAAGAACATGTACCATACAGATTGTGAGAAGTTGGCCTGGTATATGCTGTCCACTAGTTATAGTGGGCACCTTGTACCAGTCCAAACAACCCTTATTGATGATAGGTTTAAAGACAACCTTTATTGAAAGCTATCCTAGTGGTAGCTATGGAGAGCAGTCTTCAGGCTAAGTCTTGAAGGAGTGTAAAGCAGCTTGGTTTACCAGATTATAACCTCTTGAATTACTAAATGAAAGGAGATCCACACAAGGTATATATAAAATATATGTATTTATTTCTAAACACTCACTACTAATCTCTTTATGAGATTAGAGTCCAAGATGCACAATAATACAGTTCTAAAACGACAGTAAATAGCACAATATACAATGGGCCCTAGGGGCGGACCAAACCATATATTAAGAAAGTGGTATAAGAACCACGACTTCACTAGACACAGTGCCTAAAGCACGTAGAATCGCTGGGACCCCAAGGAACCACCCAAGGTAGTGACACAGGAGACCCACAGGGGACGTGTGCAGTGTGAGAACACAGGCGCGAGCCCCGTACTATTTTATGGGAAAGTCACGGTTGGAATTTTAGAAGTTAAGGACACTTAGGAGAGGACTTTGAGAAAACCCCTTTAGACTTAGGGGGTTCTAGGGCCAGCACCCACGGGAGCACCGGAGTACTTGAGTTACCTCACCCAGGGAAGCCGGGTGCAAAGGTGTCAAATGGTGTCGGGGATCGTCGTTGATTTCAATGGCGATCTACTGCAAAGTGCTGCTGCCGGCAAGGAGAAAAGTGTCCGGTGTGATCCAAGCCTGGATCGAAGATCAGAAGAACCTGAAAGCAGAGGGTACAGAGTCTGGGTCACTTGCCAGTGACCAGGGGCACGGTAGACGAAAACACACCGATGTTGGGTGATTCAAGTGCGAAGAGGCGAAGCTTGACTCTGCAGCCACGAGGACCAGGAGGCGTCGACGACAACCAGAAGCTGGATTTGAGCTGTCCCACAAAGGATGTCAAGTGCTGGGGTGTCGGTCCTCGTATTGAACACAACAAGCCTTGGCAACAGCAACCCACGCAGAAAGAGAAAAGATGCTTTGATGCGGACCAGCAAGGTCCTGGGGTCTCCCCAAGCAATGGAGAGTCAGGACACGTCTGGAGCAATCAGGTAAGCCTAATTAGAGGTAAAGTTGCCTTCACAGGGACCCACCAGTCGACGGACTAGGGATCGCCAAGGGACCTCGAGAGAAAACACAAAGGGCCAGCTCACGGAACACTCATGGAGTGTAGGCGGGCAATCTTCAGTGCAAATGCTGCTCGGGGTAAGGGCTGTAAGTAATCCAAAGCTTAGCTGCAGGAGTTGTTGGAAAGCTGATGCTTCTGCAAAGTGACGTGGTGTCCAGGGGTTCGGTTTGCACGGTCGCCACGAGGGATACGGGCCTCAGACTTGCTGTGGGTACTGTTCTACTTCTAAGACCACGGAAACCCACCTCCTGTGTTGCATAATTCTTCGGAGTCTGGCGGGAGCTTCGGAGCTGCAAACTGGTCAGATCTGTCTTTGGTGCCTGCCTTGCAGGGGAGTAACTCCTTTACTCCAAGGGAGATTCTTTACTTATCTAGTTCAATGTAGATCGTCGAAGTTCCAGGATTCAGTATCAGAGTTTCGTCCAGGTGTAATCTAAAGTCCTGTAGCCAGGGGTTCCTTTCTTATACCCAAGGAAGGGGTGGGACAAACTCTAGGGACCCACCTATGGGAGGGTCAGGAAAGAGGGGTGGCTACACCCATTTCCTTTGTCCAGTTTCGCGCCAGAGCAGGGGCTGGTAGCCCCTGCAACCGGTTTGAGCTGGACTATGCACAGGGACACCAAATGTGCCCCCAGTGCTGAACTTCAAAGCACTCTTGGAGTGCACCCACCCAGCCCCAATACACTAAAGCCTTTCTGGGAGGTGGTGACACCTCCCTGTGACAGGAAACCTATTGTCCAGGCCTCCCCTGCTGGAGTTTCGTCCAGCAACAGGAGGGCAGACTTGTGGCTGGCAGCATCCATTTTGTGATGCCAGGGCTCTGTTAGCTGGTACCGGGTATACCGGTGCTGCCATGTCTCTCCCGCTAGAAGGGTGGGATCATACTCCCACACCAGTTACTTGTGTGGGGGTATGATTCCAAAGTGTTTGACACCAAATACAACATGTTTCCGTGCAGCCATTCCAAAGTTAGCATTTACCGTTTGGTTATAATGCACTTAAGAGTGTATGGTTTGGCAGCATCACAAACAACCCCAGAATAAAGGTTCTGAAGGCTGCTGAGGGGCTCTGCTCATGCATGGGCACCCTCTCACATAAAACCCAGCACCCTGCCTTCAGGATTGGTAAGGCCTGCCATAGGGGTGACTGATAGGTTTATATGTGCAGTAATATGGAGAGATATAGTGAACCTATATCTCAGTAAGGGGTGCATGCACCACCTTACCCAGGCTGCAGTAGCAGACCTGTGGTGTCATTTTGGAAGGCTTCCCAGGGGTGACACAATACATGCTGCAGCCCCTAGTAGGCCTCTGAGGTACCTATGCCCTTAGTACATAGTATACCATATACTAGGGACTTATAAGGGTACCCCAGAATCCAATCTGGAGTGTACCTATAGTACTTGTAATCAATTTAAGGCAGAAAGCAGATAGGCTGGGGTCCTGAATAGCAGGATCCCAGTCAGACTAAGTCGAAAACCAGCAAAACACCAGGAAAAAAGTGAAGGCAACCATGTAGTCAGATTCCACCTTCCTACACAGATCACAAAGTGCACATAATGTAAATAGGTCAGTGAGCTACTGCTTTTGTCAGAGAGATCCTTTTGTTACTTGCAGTTTATAAGTTAAAATCCTAACATAGAACAGTGAGCTATTAACTTTCATCTAAGAGCTGCATGCAAACAGCAAGGTATAGATTAGAGCGTTATGTTTTTCCCCCCAGTCTTTGATTATCCTAATGTTGCAAAAAGTGTTCTTTTGGACAGAAATCAATTCTGATTATTAAAGAGAACCCCCAACCATGGTATTATGTTTTAAAATTCTGAGTTTGTTTCTCCAGACCAATCACTATTAAACTGTACCGCCTAGTAGTATGGTTGTCATGTGACTCCTACACCTTCTAGTCCTTAGTCTTATGTAACATTTTCTATACAGTGATTTACACACATATTGATTGTCTCTGAGTAATGTGTGTGATGTAAAGTGCTCTGACACCCTACACTGGTATGAGTGGCGCTGTAAATCAAATTAAATGCATCTGAGAGAGAGTGTGGTTATGGAGACTTGAGGGGCACTGTTAAAGGGTGGTAGTGAGGGAATCCATGGCAGAGGTGGCCATTAGGGGGTAATAACAAACATTAATGAACAGGGCACCACCAGTGCTAAGACCGGCCCTGCCCTTGAGGCCAGTCTCCCTCAACCATAGTTAGCTCCATTGGCCTTGTTTCAGAAGTAGTAGCTGCAACTCACCAGGGATTGGCAATGCAGAATTTGGCATGCACACCAAACTAAGTTCGCAAACTTCACAGTCTCTCTGCTTCATTGACAAGCACTTTTAACATGTGCTGCTTGATGTGGGGCCACTGGAATTAAATATGCAGCAAAGGAGGACAAAATTATGCCACAGTGTTGACTAAATTATGCATTTAAAAAAAGGCTGCAGCATAATGCAGTATATTTTCTGATATTTTATTATTTTGACGTGTACACATGCTAACAGTCTTTGGAAAGATTTTGCCTTATTAGCACCAGTGTAACATACAAATGCAACAGTGAGAAAGATGATCAGTCAAACTTTGCAATAAGCCATCCACTCCGCAGCAAAACAAGTAACATTTTTTGTTAACTTTTGATACATTTGAGCTATAAACAATTTATTAGTTTAAATAGTCAGATCATGCAGCAGATCTTGCATTATGAGGCAAATATGGCAGAGCCAGAGTTATATAGAAAACATTTGCAAACTAGGATATTTTGCCATTCATGTTTGAACTGCTGTTGTGGAAAAAGGGAGAAGTGCTGATGATAAACTCCATGGCTCGGAGACAAATGGCTTGTGCCTCCACATTTTATCGTATTTGGGACATTCTGTGATTAGAAGCATATCCCACTTTGTGAATGTATTTTAATGTCAATAACTCATTATAACCTTATATAATCATGTGTATCCATTGGTTGATTAAACTGGGCAGTGAAATGCCAAACAAATACTAAAAATTGGGATATTTGCGCATTCTGGCCACACCTCTGGCTCCGCCCACTGAGCCAATCCTTGGGTTATTCCCGCCCTCTGATTCTCCGCCCACAGTTCCCCTACTTTTTTTCCCCCACTTCGACCACTGACACCAACACAGGTATATAGTTACTGGGCTAAGACCCCAAGCGGTCCTGAGCTCCTTTATTTAAACCCTCGGGCGAGCCCGCCCTCGGGGTGCGTGCGTGCATGCTGGTCATGCTTGAATTTGCCGGGTGGCACCGTCAATACAAGGAAGTGCTTTGTCGGAAGATCCTGATGGCTGCGAGACTTCCAGCCCCTGCTCGAGCAGACAGGCATGGCTCTGCTGGTGTCACCGCTCCCTGCCGCGGGAGACAGCAGGTAACCCTCCACCACAGCACAAGTAACTAGCTGCGCACCGTGCTGCCCTGCGTGTCATCCTCCAGTGCACGGTAGACCCCACAACAATAGCGTAAACTTGCGTCTTTAGTTCACTTTCTGCCACAGGTTAGCTGACTGCTTCTTTTCAACCAGCACCCTGATCGCCTCTGGCCTGGTTGCCCCCTCGCTGCTCCGCGATCCTGCTCCAGGGCCCCTTGCTGTGCTAGTTCTTCACCGACGCCGAGAGCGGCACCCCAGCCGCCGCAGGGCCGCCCGCTCAACCCGATCCCGTTTTCCCGCCGCTTCCTGCCTGCGGCCCCGCCCCCTCGCCAGTCCATTGGTGGACGCGACCCCGCCTCCCAGCTGACCCGCCCTCCCGGCTCCCTTCTTATGTCGCCCCCTCAGCGACCGCGCAGCGGACGCGCGCAGCGGGAGCACCGACTGAGCGCTGAAGGTGTGCCAAAGGTAAGCCCGTCCGCGCCTGGACCGCGCCCAGTGCCAGGACCCCTGGCCCCCGCAGACCCCAGCCCACCCGCCGGACTTACGACGCCACCGAACTCTACGCACTCAACGCCGGAAGAATCCCGGGTTGCTACCGAGCCACCCCGAGACGCACCCACGGACCCTTCTGCTGCAACTCTTGCAAGTTCACCTGCACTACACCTGCACCAACCAAGACCAAGACGAGCAACAGCAGCAGCCACCTGAAGTGCATCCTGCTCAACACCCGCTCCGTCCACAGACACGCCGTCGAGCTCTGGAACCTGCTCGACACTACGTCACCTTCCTCACGGAAACCTGGATGAACGCCTCTTCAGCGCCCGACATCGCCATCGCCATCCCAGACGGCTACAAGATCATCCGAAAGGACCGCATCAACCACACCGGAGGAGGCATCGCCATCGTCCACAGGAACACCATCCGCATCACGACCAACACCGACGACGCCCTGACAACCGCCGAACACCTTCACTTCCAGGTCCACATCAACCCCAAGACCACCCTCAGAGGCACCCTCATCTACAGACCCCCGGGACCCCGCACACAATTCTGCAAAGACATCGCCGACTTCATCAGCCCGCACGCCCTCTGCTCCGCTGACTACATCCTCCTAGGGGACCTCAACTTCCACCTGGAGAACAACAACGACCGCAACACCACCGCCCTGCTGGACAACCTCGCCAACCTGGGACTCAAGCAACTGGTGACCACCCCCACCCACTACGCCGGACACACACTCGACCCCGTCTTCTCATCCAGCAAGGACATCGCCTTCAGCCACGCCACCGGACTCCACTGGACGGACCACAGCTGCGTCCACTTCAGCTTCGGTAGGACCACGATCCACCACCACCAGCAACAGGTTGCACGCAGGAGCTGGAACAAGATCACAGCCGACCAGCTCACGACCTCCCTGAACATGAACCCTCCCACCAGCACAACGAACCCTAGCCAGGCGGCCACCAACCTCACGAAGTGGATCAGCGACTGCGCAGACAAGCTCGCCCCCCTGAGGACCCCGCCCAGCAGACCTGGTAGCAAGAAAGCCCCATGGTTCACCGACGAACTCAAGAGCTCCAAGAAGAACTGCCGAGCCCTCAAGAGAACCTGGCGCAGAGACCCAACACCGGACAACATGACTGCCCTCAAGCTCGCCACCCGAAAACACCACCAACTCATCCACGCCACCAAGAAAACTGCATTCAAGGAACGACTGGACAACAACGCACACAACAGCAAAGAACTCTTCAACATCGTCAAAGAGCTCTCCAACCCCAACGCCGGAAACAACGACATCACCCCTTCGCAAGACCTCTGCAACGACCGAACCACCGCCCCCCACCACCACCCTCCGCGCCTGGACTCAGATCAGCACCGAAGACACCGTCCGCACGATGAACTCCATCCACTCCGGATCTCCGACCGACCCCTGCCCTCACCACGTCTTCAACAAGGCCGACGCTGTCATCGCACCCCACCTGCGGGACATCATCAACACCTCCTTCGACACCGCCACCTTCCCGGAGAGCTGGAAGCATGCCGAACTCAGCGCCCTACTCAAGAAGCCATCGGCCGACCCGACCGACCTCAAGAACTACCGCCCCATCTCGCTGCTCCAGTTTCCAGCAAAAGTCATCGAGAAGACCGTCAACAAGCAACTGGCCGCCTTCCTCGAAACAAACGGATCCCTCGACCCCTCGCAGTCTGGCTTCCGAGCCAACCACAGCACCGAGACCGCCCTGATCGCAGCCACCGATGACATCCGAGCGCTACTCGACAACGGAGAAACAGCGGCCCTCATCCTCCTCGACCTCTCCGCGGCCTTCGACACTGTCTGCCACCGTACCCTAGTACAACGCCTCAGCAACATCGGAGTCCAGAAGAAGGCACTGGAGTGGATCATCTCCTTCCTCGCCGGAAGGACACAGAGAGTCCGTCTCCCTCCGTTCAGATCTGAAGCCACCGAAGTCATCTGCGGCGTCCCTCAAGGCTCCTCGCTCAGTCCAACCCTCTTCAACGTCTACATGAGCCCCCTCGCAGACATCGCACGCCAGCACAACCTCAACATCAACTCCTACGCCGACGACACCCAGCTGATCCTCTCCCTCACCAACGACCCCGCCACCGCCAGAGCCAACCTTCACGAAGGGATGAAAGAGGTAGCCGAATGGATGAAGAACAGCCGCCTGAAACTGAACTCAGACAAGACGGAAGTCCTCATCCTGGGATCCTCACCCGCCGCGTGGGACGACTCCTGGTGGCCCCCCGCCCTAGGCAGCGCACCCAAACCAACAGACCACGCACGCAAACTGGGCTTCATCCTGGACTCCTCCCTCTCCATGACCAGACAAGTCAACGCCGTCTCCTCGTCGTGCTTCAACATACTGCGCATGCTACGTAAGATCTTCCGGTGGATCCCCACCGAGACCAGGAAGACGGTCACCCAGGCCCTCGTCACCAGCCGTCTGGACTACGGCAACTCCCTCTACGCCGGAACCACTGCCAAACTCCAAAAGAGACTCCAGCGGATCCAGAACGCCTCAGCGCGACTCATCCTGGACATCCCCCGTCGCAGCCACATCTCCGGTCACCTGAGAGACCTGCACTGGCTCCCGGTCAGCAAGAGAATCACCTTCCGTCTCCTCACCCATGCACACAAAGCCCTACACAACCAAGGCCCAGGATACCTCAACAGCCGCCTCAACTTCTACGCTCCCAAACGCCAGCTTCGATCGACCAGCCACGCCCTCGCCGCCGTCCCCCGCATCCGAAGAGCCACCACAGGGGGACGGTCCTTCTCCTACCTCGCTGCCAAGACATGGAACTCCCTCCCCACCCACCTCCGCCTGACCCAGGACCACCTCACCTTCAGGAAGCAACTCAAGACCTGGCTGTTCGAGCAGTAGCGGACCCCCCCAGCGCCTTGAGACCCTCCGCGTGAGTAGCGCGCTATATAAATGCGATGATTGATTGATTGATCGAAACCCCCGCGCATTACATGACTAGAGCCAACGTATAAGCTTCTGATAGTCGAAGCAGAACCCACGCAAATAACCATCCTGTAAAAACCCGTTGTGCCCACGTGACAACATGGACCGGATGGATCCAATGCACCGATGTTCCACCATAACAATTGGCACATTTCTTTTACCAATGATTGTTTTTATGGACGTTGTTCTAATGAATGAATTTGAGCTGCGCGAATGCTAAAACATCTAAACTGCATTTATTTATTTATTAAATGTAAGCCCAGCGAATGGAAATGTGGTGGCCGGAGACAATTTGTGCTGCCCACCTCAGTTCATGTGACCATAGACACAATTTTCAATGCTGGTCTTTTGTGTGACATACTGTCGCATTCTGGGTGTTGTAGTGTTGGTTCGCTTTCATTGACCAAATTACACCAACTGACCTGATAGTATTTATTTTGTAGCAGAAAAGTCCATGACTGGAAACAGTTTGCCTGTTGACATGGAAGAAGTTGGCCACCATAGGTCACATGATAGATTAACACACAGCTAAGCATTTGACATCAATGGCCACTGCATACAGGAACGTCGTGTCCTAAGACCAGGGCTTAAAGTGAGAGGAAAAAACTGGGGGGGTCTCTCAAAGGGGCGAGGCCGATGTAATTAGGACGTGGCTTAAAACACATAAGTGTGTTTAGCATAGTGTGCCGCCCCACTGGTGCCCCTCAACAAAGCAGAGGCACCTTACACGAAGGAACGAAAGTTAGAAACTCTGGAATCTTCCCATTTGAAGTAATGTTTATTTGGGGATAATCCTCTTTGGGAACTTATAAAACATACGGCGTTTATACATGTCCTAGGCTCAGGTGACATTGCTGGCACCATCTTAGAAAGGTGAGTACAACTGTGTTATGTTTCATTTTAATCTGACAAGGGCTGCACACTCGTTTTATAATAAAATATAAGGTTTATAATTCTTAAAATGAAAGGCTGCGACTTACCCGCATCTGGCAAAATCGTCAAGGTGATTGCATCACCTTCTTACAATAGCAATTAATTTTAAAAGAATTTAGGGACATTTGACTAAATATTTCTTTAGTTCACGATGCCAGCTCACGAATTCACTAATGGTAGGTAAATAAAACTGTCCTTATCTCACCCTTTGGTACAAAGTTTCTTACATTCACGGGAGGGCGTGAGGGTCTGAGCTGCCCATCACCTGAGGCAGTTTTTAGGTCAAGCCTGGGCAGGGCTTGCGCTGCTCTGCTAAGCATGCTGTACTGAGGGAAGGACTTGAAGTTCCGCCCACTCTCCACCCATATTTTTTCATTGACTTTTGTCATTGTCCACTGTAAACTGTGGCTTTTCATTGGTCTATAGGCTTAGTAGTCCCTCCTCACTCGTGCCTTGTCTCATTTTGAAACCTCCCGTGAGGACACCCCCTGTTACATGTGTTACTCGGTAGGCTTTAATTGCAGCCTCTGAGGGTGTCCTGTCCGCTGCTGCAGGCCGGACACCCTCTCTCCTAACGCTTTCTTTTTTACCATCTTTATAGCACGGAGGCCGAACACAATAGTTTGCGAGAGTTTGAGCTATTGCCTTTGTAAATGACAATGCGTTTCATTTTTCAGTTTTAAAAACAATACAATACATAAATAAAAGGCATTGTCATTTACAAAGCCAATAGCTCAAAGTCTCGGCAATGCGAGACCTATTGCATTGCCAATGCTTGTTCCTATGGTGCAAACCCTCTCGACAGAGGGCTACAAGAAACACGAAAACCTGACCTTTCCTCACGGATCACTGAGTCATCCTTTAAATAGTGTTGGCCGCCTGCTTCTTAACCTTTCGGGTTCAGCACCGATATACCTGTAAGTGAATGCAATGTTTTATAAATGATAAAAAGAGTAAAAAATTAGAAGACATGTAGGGGGATGTCCCATGTCCTCCATAGGGGTTCTTATGCAGCCCTCGCTATTATAGTAGTGGTAACAGCCTCATGATTGTAGGTGGCGGAATCCAAAGCACCAAGAATATGTTTTTTGTCTTTGTTGCTAAGTAAGTGTGAGGACCAGCAATGTGAGCATGTGCTCTCTCATAGGGAACCTACACTGCTGGTATTGGTATCAGGGATGAACTCATGGGCTGAGCCACTACCTTAACTAATGGAAGTTCTGCAGGTCTTGCGTAGCCTCTTTGCACCTATCACATGCAGTGCCCAACTAAGGGTATCCCATGGACATGCTGCATCATGAACTTCCTGTGCTAGACTGTTCTTAGCCTTGAGCTCAGGCCAGAGAACTCACTGTACAGGAGTCCTTGCCTAAGCTACCATGATTCTACCACCTATTTCATGAGTGGACTGGTCGCCCCCCTCTTCCTCAAGCGCGTCATAGTGCAACATTCTGTCTGGTCCTGTAACCAGGCAGAATGTATACCAAAAGGCGATGGGTGCTACGCGATGGTGAGAGATTTCTTCTGAATAGGTGTGCACTATAAGATTATGGATATTTGATGCACTTAATAAGGAGGAGATCCTAACTGAGGAATTAATGTGCAAATAACCATGGGTTATATCTTGTTTTCGTACGTACACGTCCAAAGTGTGTCTACCATAGGCAAGTATTTCCATAAATCTATCCCTACCATCTAGTTTAGTTCACAAGGATGGATTGAGATTTAGGTAAGGGATTTGTATCTTGAAAAAGGCCTGTGACCCATTAGTGTATTTGTAATAGGCTGAAACATGTTTATACCGACAGATAGGGTAATGGAGACATAGCCTCTCCGATATACCTGTTTAACCCTGTCAGTGGTGGCTCAGAATAAATAAGTAAAGTGGCACCCACTTAGACAGTTTTAAATAATCTTTCTTTCTCTGCATTTGGGATCACTCTCATGAAAAACTATTTCTACCAAAAATGCGCTTCACCCTGAGTGTTGGTCTGCGCCCAGGTGTGTCAGAGGCCCTATGATGAAGCATGCCAGTATTCAGTGGGTAATGGCAATTTTAAAACCCTCCGGGTTTTCCAGTAGTTTCTTCCTCTGTATATAGTTTATTTTCTTTATATTCTTAGTACCTTATTGGGGCTACTGGAACAATGAACAATGACCATGAAATGTCAAAATCGTAAAGATGGTCAGTGTCCCCAATGATCACACAATACAAGAATACGGTTAAACTGTGAGTAAATGTGTGTATTTACAGAGATCAATTGACTTCTAATGTTGACAACGTTGGGACTTCATACGTTGCTTTTAGAGGTCATCATCAGGACAAAAGACAGTGATGGGAGTCAGGTGAATATTTAAGAGGTTGGGGCGGGAAACACTTAGAATGGAGCATGGGTCTTTGCGCCTGGAGCTGGCACCAGTTGCATCTCTAATAAAACAGGCTCAAAAGATGTCATGGCTGGAGGCGGGGCACGAAGCTATCAACTAAAAGACCTATCCTTCAAGCCGGAGAGACTCACAGAATCTAAAGAATCCCTTGTGAGATGTTTCTTACCTACCTGAGGACTTGTCCATGTCCTTTGAAGCTACCTGTTTCAAAGATGGGCTGGTGAAAGGTGAACAAGAGTGAGACCTGATGTAGGACCTTGCTCTGAATGATGTGCCCAGCGTTTGTCTCAAACCAACGCCATGAAGAGCTTTGCTGATCACAAATTGATGGTGTGCATGAGACTTGTGTCGTGTTTTAGTCCGAGGCACCGGAAAGCATCATTTTGAGGGTGCCACGGTAACATCTCTTTGTGGTAGCTTTCTTTTGGCTGGAGTTCCTTAGTCTTCACTGATCCCTCTCAAGGTGTTACTCCACTCGGCGGAGAGATTAGTCCTCTTTTATGGTAAGTTAGATGACATCTACTCTCTTCTTAGATTCTAGGGGTCAATGAGGTCTGAGAAGTCATATCTCTTCCTTCATAATACCCCCAAGCTTAGGACCTCTACTGTTCAAGATCAGTTTTCTCTAGTAGGGCTCTGTCGCCCCGGACCTGGCTTCTTCCAGTTCTCAGATGTTTGACTCCATACGGCTCTTTCTAAAAGCATACCATGGCCACCTTTCCACACGCCTACCATAACCTTCAGCAATGAGCTGCTGCTTTCCTCTAATGTTGGTCTCCCAGTGTCCTTTAGGTTTGTTGACTTTTATGCTATTTCTCCTCCCACATCTTGATGTAACTCTGTTACTTGTGAGTGTATCATTGTAGAGCATCCGAAGCCTTAGTACCGTTGAGGTCAAGGAGCGCTATATCCATGTCTAGCTAAATAAATAAATAATAAAATATAATGGATAAACACAGCTCTTTCACAGCTCGCCTTTGCTACCATGTAAAGGGAGTCCTTGGTTATTTATTTTGACGATTACTGTGGTCCTGAAAACAGCACCAAATGAGCATTACCAGCAGGGTAACACCTGAGGACTCCAGAAACCAAAGACAACGCCTCTCCTTCACCTGAAGTATTATTTCTGCCCCTGGAGGAGGCACCTTCTAACAGCAGGCAGGATGATCAGCAACCCTCCTGGAAGCTCATATCCAATGGGGTAAAGGCTCCGGAGGCTGCGGCACCAGAATAGCGTAGTTTGAATATCTGCTGAAAAGCTACATCTATGAGGGTGGTATTGATGTAAACAATATTTAGGACACAATAAAATATGGCAAGCAATATCTGTGCATTCTGACCCCCAGGATCCTATCCATTTATAGGCTGGATCAATAAATGGCATATGACTAAGACTCCCACATGAATGGAGGACATAGGCAATGTAATACAACATGGAGCATATGATTGAGGAGCGCAGGAGTCACAGAATGAAACAAGGCCAGGAAAACTAAATGAAATCCGGGGCTGTCTGACTGTCTCTGAACAGGAGTGCTTGCCCTTGTAAATGCCGCATTCCTTAAAGTCTGTTTTTTGACTCTCTCTCTCTCTCTCTCTCTCCCCCATCTCCCCCCCCCCCCCCACAATGTCTCACAGTTCAGCAGCTTTGAAGTAAATGCCCACTTTGCGATCCTTTCCTACGCATCAGAAGTCAAGAAGGTGGTGGAGATCTACGATGACCACTCAGGCAAAGCCGCAGAAATTATGGATGAGATTGACAACAACATGAATTACGAAGGTCTGAAAACCTTTCTTCAGGTCCACTGCCATTTCTGTGACACAGGGAGTAGGTTTGGGGGGTGGAGGGGACTGCAGGGACGGGTGACTAGTATGAGATTAATAAGGTTAAGAAAGTAAACTTGGGGTGCATTAGGTTAAACAGTCTATGGATTGGCTGAATTTGGGCATTGTTGTAGAGATGGATCAGAAACGCACTTTTTATGTAAAAAGAAAAATACAATAATGTGGGGTACGATTGGTTTTGTACTTGATTCCCTACTTGCAAAACTCAGGTATTAGGTGTCCTAAATCAAGTCGAGTTGCCTTTACCGAGATGGCCCTCACCCCAAAGCTCAGAAAGGGTGTATTGGTGAGTTAGCCGAAAATACCAAAATGTACACGTCAATACATCAGTATCATACACATTTTCACTGCACGCCTGTTTTTAGGTCAAAACATTCTAACAGAGCACGTGCTGTCTGTTGAGAGGCTTGGAGCCAGCTTATTTCTTACAATTGGTTGTCATCCTTGTCTGCCTCTTTTGCCTGCTTCTTATTCATAACCGAACTTGTCAATCTTGTGTTTGTCTCTCCAATAGAGAATTGCATCTTTACCTGTGTGTTTTTGCCTAGTGACTGTGCTGAGTGTCAGAAAACTTCTTTTTAGGTTTGGCCTGCACAACTCTTGCGCTGTACTTGTGAAATCTATTGATTTGAATACAAACTTAAAAGGGACATCCTCTCTTTCCTGGCTTCTCATTGGTCCCTGTGTGTGCCACTTACTTTTCCTCCATTTCTATTGGCTGTAGCATGGCCACTGAGCCACAAATAATACAATGTTTTATTGTATGCTGTGTGAATAATCGTCTTGTGGCAGATAGCAGCAGGCACTTCCTCAAAGCTCATCATGGTGTTGCCATAACACTGGGTACACACGCACCGGCCCCTGGTGCCGTCAGATATCCGATGAAAGGAGTTTCTTGCACGCCGACCGCACAGTCTGTGGTGCTGAGAGGACAGTTATAGCCTTCCTGCGGGGGAGTTGAAGTGCACACCTCTCAAGACTAAAGAGTAGTGCTTTTTAGGTCTCGCTGAGACAGCGAAAGCTGTCTCTTTGAGACATTTTGTAAGTGGGCTTTTAAAAGTGCTACCCACATGGTTTTGCTGGCCTAGGGCTTGAGTGTACGATGGCGTGCACGTGCACAGCTGCTCCTTGCATTCCCCCCTCCCTTCTCACCCAGCCCTTTGATGCTCTGCTCGATTACTTTCACTTTTGCCGCTTTGACCCTTGCATTCCCCCCTCCCTTCTCACCCAGCCCTTTGATGCTCTGCTCGATTACTTTCACTTTCGCCGCTTTGACCCTTGCATTCCCCCCTCCCTTCTCACCCAGCCCTTTGATGCTCTGCTCGATTCCTTTTCACTGTCCTTAAATCCCTTTGTAAGTCCATCTTGTTTGGGTCACCTTTGCTTCATTAGACCCATCTTTCTCGACTAGGAACCGGTTATTTTTGTCCACTCTCTTTAATTTACTTTAATAATAAACTCTCGCCTTAAGTGAAGCAATTGACTTTTAAATGTCGTCGTAATCTTACAGCCTTGTTCTCAAACAAGAAAACTCCACTCCTTCCACACGTTTCCCATTTGGCCATCTTTTCTTCTGCAGTAGTTGATAACATTGTGGCCATGTTTTAACCAAAGCATCAGGTTTCTGCAATTTTGTAACGACGTGGTGATGCACATACTTTCTGTATGTTGTACATTCCGCTGCCCCTAATGTGTCCGAGGTTTGTGAGCTGTGATGCATGCTAGCGCGATCCCACGCCATGCGCCTCTTCAGCCCTCCTAAAATATACCATCCTCACTCTCCAGGTTAGAATTCGACACTTCAAAAACAAACGTGTAGCAACGATCTTCTATTAATAATGCTATAATGGCAGCGCTTCTATGCATTCCATCGTAAATGTTCTGTGGAAAGTATTTTTATTTTATTATTTTGCAGTGGTACCTGTAGGTCGGCAGTCATTGATTCCTTGTTTGTGTACCTTTGCCCAGGGGCGTTTCTTCAATTGGTGCAGCAGGCGCAGTGGCACCAGGGCCCACGAACGCTGATAATTCGTGTATTTAATATAACTGTAGCATATTGAGGAGGTTGGCGGGTCATTTACTTACTTGCCCTGGGGTCCATGACACTGAATAGGCTGGTGTTTCACCACGTAATTTCATTGGCCAGTGTTTAGCATTCGAGGTTGTACTCCTGAGTGACGTGACATAGAATGTAAGATTGATTGTGCCAGGGCATGAAAAGGAAATGCTGCTCAGGGCGCCAATTGTGTAAGGCGTCTAGACCTCACATATGCTCTTCCCTCTATGTTTTTCTCTCTGGTCTCACATGTGCTATTCCCTCTGTATTTTCACTCTGCCCTCACATGTGCTTTTCCCTCTCTATTTTTCTCTCTTTCCTCACACATGCTATTCCCTCTGTATTTGTCTCTCTTCCCTCACATGTACTCTTCCCTCTGCATTTTTTCTCTATGCTCTCACATGTGCTCTTCGCTCTGTATTTTTTTCTCTGCCCTCGCATGTGTTCTTCTCTCTATGTTTTTCTCTCTGCTCTCACATGCTCTCTTCCCTCTATGTTTTTATCTCCGGTCTAACATGCGCCCTACCCTCTGTATTTTTTCGCTTTGCTCTCACATGAGCTCTTCCCTCTCTATTTTTCTCTCCTCCCTCACATGGACTCTTCCCTCTGTATTTTTCTCTCTGCCCTCACATGCTTTTCCCTCTGTATTTTTCTCTCTGCCCTCACATACTCTTCCCTGTATGTTTTCCTCTTTGCCCTCAAGTGCACTCTTCCCTCTGATCACATGCATACACAACTATGCACACATACAAACACACACATGCATTTACACACACATATGAACATATACAAACACACACAGACATGCATAAACATATGCATATACATGCACACCAACACACCAACCCCACATACACATATAAACAAGCAGGCACACCAACATACTCAAACACATATACACACACACAAACATGCATACACAGACATAGGTATACACACAAACATATGTGTACACATCCATGAAGACAAATGAACACAATGACACACCCATACTTGCACACCAACACACACATGCATACACAAACATATACACATGCATACACACACAGATCTATACATATAGACACGCACATTATGCACACACACGCATCTCCCGTACTGTCTCAGGGGAAGAGTCGGTGTCAGCTGTCTCCTAGAGGGAGATCTCGCATGAGACAGTAAGACTCAGAGACATGTGGCGGTGGGGAGAGACAGACATGCCTCCCTTTAATTGTGTTGTTGCAAGATGGGGACCATCTTCTGCCACTGGTGCATTCAGATAAGCGGCAGGAAGTTCGTCGGACACATGCACTGGTTTCAATTTCGAGAAAGTGGGGTGAATGTTTCACAGATCGGGAGTGTGTGTCAACACGTGTTTCTCCTTCACGGCAAGGCCAATCAGTACGTTTTGTTTAACCGTGTGGTCATGAATCCTTTAATTGCATAAATGAGCGGGTATGGATGTAAACAAAAATGTAACACTAATACCACATTTTCTGTCACTCTTGTGAACAGGTTTGCTGTGAATGTATGAATGAGAATGGCGTTTTAGAATACGTTGCATGGAAAAGGGTCAACATGGTGTATACGTGTTTTGGGTGTTTTTTTTTTTTTTAATTTATTTTTTATTGCATGGTTAACGTCATGATATACCGGATTCGGATGCTTCATTGCAGATCAGTTGTTTGGCCCGTGGTTATTTACGAGTTTGGAAAATACTTTTGTATTGTTTCGATTCTTTTTGTCTCTGCCCTATCTATTGGCTGCGTCCTTACTCTCTCCCATCTTCTCTCTCCACCACTTTGCTACATGTTCTCTCGTAATGTTTTCATTTTCCCCAACTCTCCTCTTTACGCTCTCTAATTCTTTTTTTGCTCCTTTTCTGTCTCTGTCCTTTCTCTCCTCTTTCTCTCCCCACCTGTACCTTCTCTAACCCCACTCCTCTTCCTCTGCCCGCCCCCCCATCCCTCTCTCTCGCAGTACTGCAGCATAGGCAGCACCAGGTCTCTGATGCCTTCTCAGTGTTGGCCCTGGGGGTGGAGGAGGTAAGTCAGCCCCCCAAGTGAATCCCATTATCAATAGATAGTGAACCTCTATTTACCAACAAATACGGAGCGGTCTCGGGTGACGGCTGATGCGAACAGTGATCTGCTCTCGGCCCCGGCAGGGCCTGTGGGGTGGGGGCGTTACCTTACACTAGGAGAGGAAGTAAAAGTGATATCCTCCCCTCCCCCCACTCCACCACTGTCTCTCCTCACCCTCCACCTCTCTCTCTCCTCCACTTCTGATTCCCTTCCAACTCGGTCCACGCTTCACACTGCTGCACGCCGCACACTGCTGCACGCGGCACACTGCTGCACTCCACACACTGCTTTTATGCGAGTTTATGCTACTGACATTGTAAATGACAATGCCTTTTATTTGTTTTAAAACCAAAACATAAATAAAAGGCATTGTAATTTTACAATGCCAATAGCTCAAACTCTTATAAATGCGAGACCTATTGCATTGCAAATGCTTGTTGTAAATGCAGCTCAGAGAAGCCCAGCGAGGTGGTTCACAACTTGATCACAATCAAAACAAAACAGAAGATTTATGTACAGTGCTTTAAACGCAAACCCTTGCTAGCTGAGACGGATCGCAAAAGTACCTCTTAGAAAACATCAAAACGTGTGTGCACTGATCACGCCGTCTCCTTCAGAGATCCCCAGTTCTGGCTTACTGCATGACGAAGTATGGAAATGCTAGCGGCGGAGACAACTCAGTGGGCTAATGCACCAGCTGCAGGGGTATGTGGGCTGTGGCAGGTTGAATCTGGGCCAATTGTCTCAGTCTTTCGTGCTTCTGAAAGTAAGATTTCTTACGTTTGCTCGGTGTAGGCTGGAGTCTGAACACGGTTGCAGAAAGGGGCGACCATTTTAGCTGGATGAAATGTCTTGAATAAAAACCTTAAAAGCGTACAGCCTTGCAAGAATGGCATCTTAATCACATGCATGTCAAAATTTGGAAATTCAATTTTATCACCATAAAACATCAGTAAAAAGATGCTGGCAAGCACATTGGTGTAAAATATAAATCCAGGTGTGTTTTTAGAACCAGTAATGACATAGGGTGATTAGCACTCTTCTTTTTATTCTCTTTTTCGGGTTAGCTTTAGTGATGCAGTAAAGAATTCAGGGGTCATAATGCAAACAGTGAGCTTAGACTCACTTAGGACTAGTTGGCTATTTAAAAAACATTCTGGGGAGCAGGGCGCCTCTCATATCACTGGACCTCAAGGTCACTGCACCTGCTGCACTGTGGTGTACTTGTGTGTTTGCAACTTGAATACCCTTATTTTAGCATATGTGTAACAGAACGCGTGCTGCACAGAGATTAGACACGTGCCGCACAGAGAAAAGTATATGTGCAATAGAACATGTGCTGTACAGAATAGTACATGTGTAATAGACACGTGCTGCACGGAGAAAAGTACATGTGTATTAGACACGTGCTTCACAGAGAAAAGTACATGTGTATTAGACACTTGCCGCACAGAGAAAAGTACATGTGTAATAGACATGTTCTGCACAGAGGAAAGTCCTTATGTAATAGACACAGGCTGCACAAGGAAAAGTACATGTGTAATAGACACGTGCCGCACAGAGAAAAGTACATTTGCAATAGAACATGTGCTGCACAGAAAAGTACATGTGCAATACAGTAGGTGCAGCACAGAGAAAAGTACATGTGTAATAGACATGTTCTGCACAGAGGAAAGTCCTTATGTAATGGACACAGGCTGCACAAGGAAAAGTACATGTGTAATAGACACGTGCCGCACAGAGAAAAGTACATTTGCAATAGAACATGTGCTGCACAGAAAAGTACATGTGCAATACAGTAGGTGCAGCACAGAGAAAAGTACATGTGTAATAGACATGTTCTGCACAGAGGAAAGTCCTTATGTAATAGACACAGGTTGCACAAGGAAAAGTACATGTGTAATAGACACGTGCCGCACAGAGAAAAGTACATTTGCAATAGAACATGTGCTGCACAGAAAAGAACATGTGCAATAGACACGTGCTGCACAGAGAAAAGTACATTTGCAATAGAACATGTGCTGCACAGAAAAGTACATGTGCAATACAGTAGGTGCTGCACAGAGAAAAGTACATGTGTAATAGACATGTTCTGCACAGAGGAAAGTCCTTATGTAATAGACACGTGCTGCACACAGGAGAGAAGCCCAGGGCTCAGTGTTGTTCCTCGAGCTGGTGTGGCAAGGTTTAGCACTTCTTCCTCTGAAAGTGAAACCCGTACATTGGAATGAGATAGTGAAAAGGGCTTACAGCCTTTAAAAATTACGCAACAATAGACATGTAGGCGAAGCAGTGACACCAAACTGGGCAGTGAAACGGGATTAGTCAGACAAGGCAGGGTCAGTCACTGGCATTTAGCCCTGTTGTGTAGACGGTGTGCACAGATTTGCAAAGTGTACACCTGGATTGAAAAAAAAACATACTTCACGCCTACACCACATTTAGTTTGTGTCACTTCCCTCAAACACTCCCCATCCATCCAAACATCAGCAGAAAGTGTTGGAAGGTGACCTGGCCTGGCAGGTCAGGATTGGGGCAATGCCAAAACATATTTGCACAGTGCTGGTCTTTGTCTAGAATGGCACAGTGGGTGAACAACAATGGAATGGACTTCTGCCTAGTGTGATCGCTGCAGACCAAGATTAATTGACATGTTCCTTCCATCACTTTGTTCTTTGCTGCAGGAAGCATGCCTGCCACCAATCTCAGCTCTTAGCCTGCAAACAACTGCCAGCACGACTTCAAGTGTCAGAGTGGAATGTGCTTATTGCAAAAAATACTCTTAGGTTCCATACACAACACGAAGCAACCTGCAAGCAATGCACGCTGCACCATGTTTGCCAACTTAGTGAAAATATATCCACCCCATGGAATGATGTTCAAGTGATGTAGATGAATCTGGTATTAATATTCATGCATTAGTAGATGGTGTAATATCACAAAACAGCTCACATGATTGAGGCTGAGGTCTGGTAGGATGTCTCGTTGGCTGTACAGTTGAGGAGCCAATAATCCTTCCCTTACTTGGGTATTATATCAAAAAGCATTGCTCGTTCCGCCTCACTCTCTCCAGCTCTCTTGTCCCTACACTCCTGGTGTAATCCCGCCTCTGACACTTGACTTTCATGTGACTTTAGGCGCTGATGTTGCAGGCGGAGTTTGCTCTCTTGGTGTGGCTGTCTGTACGTCCACTCTTGACCGCTGCTTCCATGCTCGTGCTGAGGCCTCTTTCTGTTGGAACCACTCAATGCAGATGCAAATTACACACCCACCTATTTCCATCCAAAACGAGATGGACGCCCTCCGGTCCCCATGGTGTCTCAGACACCAGTCGTGGTCTCATGCTCTTAAATGATGCTTTGAACATTCAGGACCCTCATACTCTGGGAGTTTGAATCGCGTGTGCACGTCACCAGTACATGAGACACTTTATGTGCCGTGCGCAAGAGACCGGCCACATGTGGGAGTGTCCATGACCCTGTTGTGTATTCTGAATTCTGCACACTCCTCACAGCAACTGATCTGAGAGAATGTTTTTGCAGACTAAGAACCCTTTTGAAGTGTGCCCAGATTTGTCTGTGTCCCCCCACAAATAAATCTCAATGGTGGTTGTTGTTCTTTAGGTTACGCCTGCACAGTGCTTGCGCTGTGCTTGTGAAATCTATTTTTTAATATAAATCTTAAAAGGGGCTTAGATCCCGCCCCCTTATTTTCCTGACTTTTAATTGATTACTGTGCTTGCCACTTACTTTTCCTCCATTTCTATTGGCTGTAGCATATTTTCCTGCATTTACCAATGGTTGTTCCTCATGTGCTTCTCTTATCAGTTTCCCGTAGCCAAAATACTGTTAACATCCGCTTTGGTGGGACAATTTTTTCCTAAAGTTTTACCTCTTTCTGCTTTTTGTCTGGTAGCAGATTTATATAGCTTAATGTATCACACAGAGAGATTAAGGAATTTGCCCAAAATCACAGGATGTTGCGCCACTGAGACCCAAAACGGGATCCTCAGCTCTTGATTCAGCAGCTCAGACAGCTGTGCCACATCCTCTCCACTCTTGTGGTACTTGTCACAGAGTTCTTTCTTTTGTCCCGAGGGTGATGGATAATAACTCATTATTCATCACATAGGCAAAACTAATGCGTTACCAATGCTTGTTTCTTTTTGTGTAAGCACTCACGGAGAGTGCTTGTGTTTATGAACCCATCTCCCTCATGTACTTTCGCTCCCCCTACTGCTGCTGCCTGTTCCCAGGTGCTTCTCCCGCCCCTTTCATGTTGCGGTCACCTGTGTGCGTCTCCGTGTTGCATCCGCCTTGCCCTCCCCGGCGAAGTCCCCCATGTTGCTTCCATGTCCATCTGCCTTTCCCCATGTTCAGTCTGCCTCTCCTGCCCTGCCCTCGTTACTTCGGTGTCCCCCCTCTCCTTCAGTCGCTTCAGAGACACCCGACCTTCCCTCTGTTGTTTCTGTGAACCTCACCCTCACCCCTGCAGCTTCCAAGTCCCCCATGTTGCTTCTGCCCTCATTGTTTCTATTACCCTCCACCTGCTGAAATATTTAAAAAGCAATTTTGTTTGATAGGTTTTATGTTTAGTTACATAGCTGACTCGGATCGGTAATTAACAAGAAAAGTAAGTTATGACTCAGTGAGCAGAGAACATAATTTGTGTGTTTGCACACTTGGGTATGTCAGCATGTAAATTTGTATGTCCGATTGTCTGTGATGTTGCGTACAAGCTTGTGTGTTTGTGTAAGTGTATAATGTGTACGTTCTGATGTTTGTGTTGTGTGCAAGCATGCATAAAATTAAATATGAGTTAACAAAACGCAAGGCAGTGGAAGTTCTTTTCCACCACACAGATTTAGGTCCACTTGGAAATCATAATTTGTTGGTCACTCCCGAGGTCCTACTCCTACAAAACCTCACACTATACATAAATGAAATAAATATAAGTAGTCAGAGAAGCGCTGTTCTTTAAAAGATATACTAAACATATTGTCAGCCCAGCCAACGTGTTTTGTCCTTTCAGCAGGACTTCATCAGGGATCCATTCTATTATCTAAAGTGAAATACTTTCTACACAGTTCCTCTCTTCAATGTTCATTAAGAACACCTTCTCTAGTACTCTAGAGAGTCCCTGTACCACTCGCTGTTCTAACCGGCAGCATCGCAATGCGACTGTTTATTATATCTTGTAGAGAACAATGTTGTAAAGAAGAGTAAAGAATAAATGGAAGAAACAATTAAAAGGTCTCGTTGAATACATTAATGGACTGAATTTGGGGCACTTTTTGACCTTCACTGATGGAGCTGATGAATTTGTGGTCATACTGGATTATGAGACTGTGGATTTTATAGGTTTTTTAAGTGCTTCTCTCCTAATTACGTTTGTTTAATTCATGAAATTAAATATGTACGCTTTGGATTGACATACTTATTTGAAAGATTGTTTTAATGTTTATTGGTGCTTTGTGTGTGCAACATGTCAACAAGAAAAATACTGTATGAGAAATGTTCAGTGGACAGGAATGGCCTGTGAACAGCAGCATGAACCTGTAATATTTATCTATATGGGTACTTAGAATGGGGATTCACATGAGTATCCTACAAGGCTGTGCCTAGCAAACTCTAGCCTAATACTTTTTGGGGACAATGAATGCCAACATGGTTTATATAGTTTGGGATTCCAGGATAAGGAGGTTGACTGTGATGTCTTCTCATTCAACTTTGCAAACACAAAGTGGCTGTTGGATCATCTGCCAAGGAATGGAGACTGTGTGGTTAGGTTGGTGTGAGCATTTGCACCATCCATAGAGGTAAGCAGTGGTATAAACCACCACCATAAAAAAGGCTGTGTTGTCATTGGGTGATTAGCGGTGTGTTTTGATGGTTGGTTATTAAGCTACATGTCTAGAGTTAAGGTACAAAGGCAGGGAATTTGTGTTAGTAGAAGATGTAAAGAATGAGTTACATGCCGCTGTACAGATTTTTGAAGTAGGCTGGAAGTTTTTGAAAACTACCAATGCATCTTGGTGCGTTGGACATTCAGGGGCCGATTTAAATTTAGGTCAAGACGGTCTGCCATTCAGCCATAGGGAAATACTTCATCTCCCTAATGGTGGGGTCGCCCGCCTGATTTATAAATGATTGCCAGGGTGGTCATTTATAAAAGCATTGATAGGCTCCGCAGCCACAGCGGTTCCTGTCAATGCATTGAACTCTGTGCTATGCGAATGCGTCAGCAGGATACAGCCCTGTAGGACAGATTATTTGTTTTTTCTTTACAAAAAGAATCCTGAAACAGGATTTCCTTTCCCAAAGAAAAACCATAATGTTCCCCCCGCCATGGTCATCTTCTCTCATGATAGGGGAGCATTATTACAGTTTTAGTATCCCTTACCGCCAGGTTGTGCCTGGCGGTAAGAAAAAGTAAAAAATGGCTACATGTCCTCTCATCTAAATTGGGCAGGCGGACATATAGCCATTTCTCTGACAGCCCTTACTTCCCAGGGCCATCAAAGAAGTTTAGCCATGGCAGAGATAGAATAGTCTCCTCCGTGGCAAAACTTAAGTTCCCCTCAACATTAAATTAGGCGGGCAAACCACTATGTTGGCAGGGAGGGATCACTGTCGCTGAATTGGAGTTCCCTTCCTGCCTACGTATGAATCAGACCCTTAGGGCCCTTAGGGCCTCATTATAATGTCGATCAAAAAGCATTCCGACCGACTTGGAAACGTTTCCGACCGAATCGGACTCAAGGAGTCCTACCGAACGATTGATTACGATGTTTCCGAACATCGTTCGGTCGGACTCCAATTGACTGCAGTGGGAGCCTGTGTTCCGACCGACTACACAGGCTCCCATTGAAGAAAGGAGTGGGTGGGGAAAATCATGCACCCTGTGGCAGGCACCCTATGGTGCCTGCCACACTGCATGGTTTTGAAGAGGGGTCCCATAGGTACGCCCATGGGCCCTATTCGAAGGCGCCGGGTGAAGGGGGGGCCTGTTATTGGCCCCCAATGTCAGATTCTGACAGCTGGTCCGTGTCGGAACAGCCGATTTGTGAAGGCTGTCTGAATCAGACATGGTAATACGTCGGTCGATTGATTGCCATGTTTCTGAACATTGTTCGGTCGGACTCCAATTGACTGCAGTGGGAGCCTGTGTTCCGACCGACTACACAGGCTCCCATTGAAGAAAGGAGTGGGTGGGGAAAATCATGCACCCTGTGGCAGGCACCCTATGGTGCCTGCCACACTGCATGATTTTGAAGAGGGGTCCCATAGGTACGCCCATGGGCCCTATTCGAAGGCGCCGGGTGAAGGGGGGCCTGTTATTGGCCCCCAATGTCAGATTCCGACAGCTGGTCCGTGTCGGAACAGCCGATTTGTGAAGGCTGTCTGAATCAGACATGGTAATACGTCGGTCGAAAATGCGGTCCGTAGATCTGTACGAGTTTGCTCCAAACAACTATAATGCCGTTCAGAACCAAGTCGGAAAGTCCGAACGGTTTCCGACTACCGTAATCGGTCGGTCGGAAGGCTTTCCGAATTGGCCTGAAAGACGAATTCCGAATCGGTTTCGGAGGAACCAAATGCCATTCGGAGCATTTCCGACTGACATCGTAATCGGCCCCTTAGTCTCTCAAGGACAAGAACCCTACAGACGTGGTAATTGTGAAAATTGATTTGCACACGTTCTGGTAGGGCTAAACGCATCATGAACATATACATTATTTGGGAGCTGCTGCAAGTTTCTGTTCTTCAAGATAAAATGTAAGATACTTACTTTGTCATATCTGCAGTATAAATTGTTTTCTAATCCAAAGAGGAATTAGGTCTAGCTCGAAAAGCTGGAAGGTGAATTTCCTGATTAATATTTTTTTATTAAAGTATTTTTATAAACCGCTACACTGGCAATGCTCTCACTACAGAGCACTAAACTGGCTGCTTTAGTCAACATTCCATTTCTTTCTTCGGGTGCAGCAATGTCTGGAAAACGCTGCATCATTCTTACAAAGATAGGGACTGAAGTTCACTGACTCTTCTGAGTCATCAAAAATGGTATTTTATTTTGCTTTGAAAAGCTCCTAAAAGCTATGTTCTATGTGTACCAGGAGTTTACCTGAGGCGGTTAGAAGGTAGGGTGATACATTACATCAATTGTACAGCCATGCAGTGTGTCCAAGAAGTCTGTGTTGCAGCGCTTGGCTAGGCATCTGCACTGTTGCTCGGAGTATTACACAATTCATTAGGTATGTCCTGCAGGAACAGCTGTGGCAGTACTGCAAAGTTCAATATTGGATAAAAGATGTCAAACTTGGTCTTCTTCGTGTGCTTTACTGACACCATAAGTGGAACAAAGAGGTGTGATTCAGCCATATGGAAACCTCTTTCCAAGATGAGGGTTTATGTAGGGATTAATATATGAGCTTTCCAACCCAAAATGAAGCAGAATCTTTACCTGTAATGTGAGTTCCTGTTTGAACCATATACAAAGGAGGCATTATTGAGTAATGAATGCATCAAAGTGCAAAGCAAACACAAAGAGATGATGGACGGAGCACTGAACCTTTTCAGACACTCACCCCTAGTCACAGATCTGGGGTGAATCCATCATCTTTCTTTAGCTCACTTTGCCACCCCAGTTCAGACCCAGCCATATGCAAATCAGTCTTGACCCTGTCCCTTACGGGGGCAGTCCAGCCCGCACTGCCAAGCCAGGTTTTCCCTGGACTGGAAACAAGCATCCTGGGACCAGTTTCTTTATAACACCTCTCATCAGCCAGACTAGCTTGAATCCAGTGGCAAAGTGAGCAAGTGACCCACGTCTTGGCATACATACCCAGCCAACTTAGGGCAAATAAAGCAAACATAAAGAGATGATGGACTGAGCACTGAACCTTTTCAGACACTCATCCCCAGTTCCCCAGTCACAGATCTGGGTTGAATACATCCTCATTCTTTAGCTCACTTCGTCACCCCAGTTCAGACCCAGCCATATGCAAATCAAAGTGCATTCACCCCCTTATTTATTGGTGCACTCATCACCTACAATGTACTATTTTTGTCTCTGATGTTTGCTGCTTGCAGCCAGAATTCCCATTGGTTCTTTTGTTGGATGGCCCAGATTGACTCTTTTGTGAACCCTGATGCAGAGGAGAGTTTGGTGCCTTGTTTGTCAACTTGCCTGAACCTTTCACTCCAATCAGGAACTACACAGTTCCCACAGGGTTTCATCTGTGTTTTTTGCTCGTCGCTGTTCTCCAATTAAGGAGACTCTTGACATCTTTCAGATTTGTAATTAAGTGAAAGGTGGCCCTTTGGCTACTGGGAGGAATTATACTTTCCTTGGATATTCAAGAGGGAAGGGGGTCAGAGGATTGCTGACAAAAACAGTGAAATGCGGGTTTACAGGACAAGAGTACATTTAAAAGCACGCTGTAAATTCGTGCAGCCAGGGAAGATAAACAAAGGTAAATGGAAGGCTCACCTACATAGGACTTCAGTCAATCTTCGAATCCGCTTTCGAAGAGGAACGGTAGCAATCATCTCTGTATGAAAGAGAGTGTGTCACGACAAAAACCTCTCTATAAGGAATCCTGCTGAAAAGCTTCACAGATAGCTCCTCCACACTGGCCACTCTCACAAGCACTATGCACAGAGCAGCTTGAAAGTTAGTAGTTCACCACCACGAAGTAGAACTGGAAGCGCCTGTGCGGGGATATCGTAAAATGGCAATTTTTATTTTGTAACACACATCAGGAAGCGTGAAGGAGATATTTTACAGTACTCACTTTAAGAGCAGTGGCACGGTCTGCGCAGTTATTGAAATGGTAGTTATTCACATGTGGTGATGTTTTGAATACTGGCAGAAAAGCCTTTTCTCAGTAGGACGGCAAAGGTGTTGGGATGGCCAACACAAGCATTGATAGTCCATCGGGTTCGCCTGTGAAGAGTAAGGAGCTGTTTTCAACAATCACCGTCGGGACAAAGGAAAGAGCTCCCTGACATGGAACACAGGAGTGGAGAGGATGTGGTGAAGCAGCCAGCGCTCCTGACTCGTAGAGCTGGAGATCCCGGGTCGAGTTTTGGCGCGCCACAGCCTGTGATTCAGGGCAAATCACTGAATCTGTCTGGGTGATAAATTGCCACATACATATGCTGCAAGAGTAACGAGACCTATGGCATTGAAAAGAAGTGGCTGCCATTGTCCCGGCTGCTTGAAAAGAGAAAGCATGCATGGCGCGCTGAATGTAAGCAAAGCACGTCGTGCCAGCAGTAAGAGAAATTCAATAAAGAATTGCTTACAGACTAAATAATACGTACAGTGTAACAACCGAAGTAAAAGGGCCAGTCACCATTGGAGGTTACAAATTAAGACAAGGCGGTACTAAGGAGGGACTAACAAGCCTATTTACGAATCAGAAGTCAGCATTTACGAAGGACAATGACACAAGCCAATGACAAATATGAGCGGAGAGTGGGCGGTGCTTCTATTCCATACTCCACTACAACAAGTCTGGCAGAGCAGCGCATGCGCGCTGACTCTAGGCTCGACCATAAAAAATTATACACATCCTTGCACATAAAACACATTAGCACAACTACCATGAACTCAGATTATGCTTGACCTAAGGTAACTGCCACTACATTGTTAATCACTGAAAATAGTTGTACTTCATGTGACTGCCTCTCAACCATCACATATCAATTCTTCATTTAACCATCCCATCTGTAACTCTATTCCTGTGTACCATCACTAAGCTATGAAAAGCACTTTTGTTAGAAGCTCCACCTAAACTCAGTAAGTTCAAATATAATGATGGTGACCTTTACATTTAAAAGCAGACATTCTATTGCTTAATTAACTACTAGGTGCTTCCTTGGATGAACAGTGAATTCATTCGTTTGACTGCACCAGTTTAAACACACAGATAGAATTAGATAGTGTGACTTATTTCCAATAATCTGCAATATTGATGTGTATGCAACTGAGAAATCTCCTTATAGTCACATAAAAAGGATGTGTGCCTTCAAGCAAGGTTGATACAATTCCAATTATCACCGGCCATCTTGTTTCTCTTTCGTTGATTCTATAGCTTGATCATTAGCGCTGTTGTTTCACAACACTAACGTTTGTAAAACACGGTTACCAAGGCCCTATCAGTTCCAACCACTATGATAATATAGTATGGCGCACCCCAAAACGGACTTTAGAAAAATGCTAGGAATCACAGAGTGCATGAAGACTTCGCTGTGGCTCTAACGCACCCCGAATGCCACATGGATTGTTTGCTTTGATCAGTGGCAATCCTTTTTTTTTTTTTATAACACATTTTATTGGGTTTTCATTGTACAATCTGGGCCGTGGCCCTGATTATACATTTTGAAGACAAGATAAATCAAAGGTACCATTACATGTATACAATCGCAACTCCTGCAGAACCTGCAGGTAAAACAACATAAACATTGCGCAGATAGTCCCAGATACCATAAATCTTAGTAAATCTAACTGAATACAGGTACAGACGGTGACATATTGTAGTGCGGGTTGTTCAGTGGCCATTAGCATGCGGAGACAATTCTTGTCAGGGGGCTAGAGATGGAAGGAGAGGTAAGTCTATGCCCCGATAGGTCGTCCAGCTGGACCATATTTTCCTATGTTTCTGGGGGCAGCCTCTGTCCTAGAAAACAGCAATCACTGCACCCACACATCTGTCCATGTCTTTTCTCCACCCACCCATCGTCGGGCGTACACCCCCTTCCACAGATGGGCAATGCCGAGCTTAGCGATAGAGAGGGCCAAAAAGAGTAGATGATGTTTGTACCGGTTACTGCCCATCCTGTCAGTGCTGTGGAGTAGAAACCCCTTCGGATCGAATGGGAGATCCAATGATAATACCCTGCCTAGACAGGATGAGACCTTTCGCCAGAATGGCTGTAGTACTGTAAAACTCCAGACTGTATGTCTGAAAGTCCCCTCATCCATTTTGCATTGCAGACACAGTGGGGACTGGATAACACCCATCTTCCAGAGGCGGGATCGCGTGTAGTATATACGGTGTATGTACTTAAATTGTATGAGGCGGTAGCGTGATGACACTGCCGCACCTTGGGGGCTAGCAAAGGATTCAGCCCAGTCATCTTCAGTCAGGTCCGGTATGTCGCCCTGCCACGCCCTTCTAGTCTTGTGCAATGTTGTTTGGGTGTGTGTCGTCAGTGTTTGATAAATCTGACTTTATGTGCACCTTGGTCTCCCATTAAAAGGCGGCCTTCGAGGGGATGGAACTCGGGCAAGGTATCCAGAGAAAGAATCAGGGGTGAAGTGCATGGCGCAACTGGAGATATTTGCAAAATTGCGTCCTATGCAGCTGGAATTCTGCCTGTAATTGTTGGAAGGACTTTAGGGTAGTTCCCTGCATTACATCTCCCAGAGTGGATATGCCCACCAGGTCCCATTTATGGAATCCCCTTAAGACTGTCACCAGGCGCAGATGTGTACCATGCCACAGTGGGGTCGCCTGGGTCAGGCGACCTCGGCACCCCATCTGTCTGACCGTGTATCTCCAGAGCCGGACCACTGTTCTACTGGTGGGAGGTAGGAAGTCTAGGCGTGCTGCATAGAAGCTGAAGAAGATATTTGAAGCCCGTGGTCGCGCGAGACAACTGCATTGCCCAGGCTCCACGTCCCTGGTCCCCACAAACCGGAAATAGCACCAATTTAGAGGGGTTAGTACGAAGCCCAGTGGTCGGACCAAACACTCGGAGAATCTGTAGGATTTGTGGTCCCGAGAACCACGGGTCGGTCAAAAAGAAAAGGACATTGTCCGCATATAGCGCAATGCGGTCAGATCGTGACTGTGACCATTCAAAGCACTGGGTCGCTGCACACCCACGCCGCCAGGGTTTCTACGGCTAGGGTGAATAAAAGCGGGGACTGGGGTCAGCCCTGTCTTGTACCGTGGTATATAGAGACGGGGTCGACCGATGCCCTGCAATGCTGACTGAGGCCGTTAAGTTTGTATAAAGCAGGCGAACATATGCTAAAAGGCGTGGGCCGAAATTGACGGCTTCGAGAAGTTGGAAGAGGTACACCCAGGGCAACCTGGCTTGAGAAATCGGACAATCTCCGCATGCCACCAGTCTCGGGGTAGTATGCATTGATCAAGAGCTTCATGTATTGCCTCCAGTAGATATGGGCCTAATGCGTCCATGCGCGGTGCAAGTAATTCCATGGGGAATCAATTGGGACCGGGGGCCCTCCCTGGGTGCAGAGAAGCCAGCGCTGCACTCATCTCATCTGTTGTGATGGGGGCATCCAGTTGGTCTCGCACCTGGTCAGCGAGTCTTCGGGGAGGGATATCTCTTAGGAATTCGGCTATCAAGGCCTCCGATAGCTGCTCTTGATGCGCATATAATGCAAAGAAATAGTTTGCAAATTCCTCAGCGACTGCCTTGGGGTATGAGCACAGGGCACAGTCTGCACCACGGAGTGTTGGGATGTTGGTGGGGGACTTCTCCGCCTGACATAACCTATGGAGCATTTTGCTTGATTTGTCCTCCACTGGTATAGCTGATGTTGCGACGTCAGCCAGAATTCTTTTGCCTCGCCCATAAGGTGTTGCTGTATATGTTGTTGTGTCTGAAGCCGATTACGTTGGACGGGGGGGACTGGGGTCAAAAATAAGCTGCGCTTCCAAGGCCTTCTGGCGAGTTTCCAGGTCGGCCAGTTGCACAGAGTGTTTGCGTTTTTCATTAGCACGATAACTGATGTCGACCCAGCGGATTGTGGGCTTTAGGGCTTCCCACAGGATGTCCTTGGAGCATTCCTTCTTTTTAACACTACATCTGAGTATCATCATCCTGGTTTTCTAAAGCTAAGAGCAGAAGAGGGCCTTGGTGATTCATGTTTGTTTCTGGCTCTCCTCAATGAATCCCTACCCATGCTTCAGTGGACAAGTACCTGAACCTAACAAACTACATTTGCATCACCCATTTTAGAAATCCCATAAAAAGTCAGTTCCCCAGTGTCCACTTCCAGGAGGAAGTGACATCACTGTATTTTTCAGCTTTTCTCCATAATGGACATGACATCACAGGTTTTCCACCAAAATCAACTTTACAAGTAGAAGCCAGATAAGGGGATCTCCTTCCCCACCATTCATTTCTATAGAGAGTAAAATCCCTGCAATTCCCAGCATTCATCTCTACTGAAGTGGCATTACTGGTTCCCACCTGAAAATCTCCCGCCTTCTCTCTTCGCCTTCAGTCAACTTCACAGGGCATCCCATCATGGACATCTTTGGCAAAAACTCACACAGACAAGTCGTTATCTGTCTGGGCACACGGCCAGAAACCCTGCTCCACTGCAAACTCATCAAACACCTACAAGGTAAGATCTAACCATGTGCCTATCCCAGCACCCCTAACTAGCCATCCTCACAAATCCTTACAGACCTGGATCACACAAACACTCATGCTGCATCACAACTCATAGACACAAGCTCATACACACCCCACTAGTCACTACATGCATTCTAACTACTAAACGCACACACTCCAATTCATACTTACTAACACACTTTGCAGTACTTTACACTCCAGACATTAGAGACTTCAGAGACTTAATCACCTACCACAACACAGAGTAACATCTCACTCACTCCTACCTCTTCACACACCGTTGAAGACATCTCATACCTCCTTACTAGGGGTGGGTGGAACTCCCTTTTCCCCCCATCGTGGTAGGCAGACTCAAAACTGAAGACCGATCTGCTGTTTCTCCAACTTTCTCTCCTGGACTGAAAACAGAGAGGAATGCTGGTGAAATGTCCTGTAAAACAAGAATTCCTCGTTCTCGGTTTGAGGAATGAAAGGAACTGGCTGTGGGGTCTTGTGCCGGCCAGCATTGTCATGGGCCGAACATTGCAATTAACTTATTGGTAAATAGATTAAGTGAACTAGAGGGGCTGGCCCCTGTCAGTGCTCTTTAAAGAAGCTGTCCCTGCAGGGGAGCCCATGTTTGGTGCCTGTCCCTGTCCGTCAGGAAGTTCCAGCAGGCAGGCGCTACACACAGACTTGTCTGCCGGAGAAATTGCGTTGAAGAGCACAGCCTGCAGAAGGGACAATGTAGTTACCCTAATGCTGCTAGTGTAAAGGTAAATAAATACATTGCAGAGCTCTTTACAGTGCATCAACAAGCAGCTGTGCTTTTTGTTTTATTTTCTGTCGATGGACCAACCTCAATTCCACTCCGTGGGTGGAAACAACGGGCGCTATTCCAACCACTAGTCCTCACCTATGTGACTTCAATATCTCAGACATTTCAAGCATGAAAAACACGACACCTGCCCTCCTCATCATAGAATGAATGACCCATATTAAACAAGCATTTGCAATGCAATTGGTCTCCAATTTACGCGAGACCTATTGCATTGCAAATGGTTGTCAACTTGGCATCACGGACAACGGGAGGGCGGGGGGGAGAAGGCACGGACATTGGTAGCAAGGGAGTGAGGGAGGGCGGGGGAGAAGGCAAGGACAACGGGAAGGCAGGTGGGCGGGGGGTGGGGGAGGAGAGGAGAAGGCACGGACAAAGGGAGGGAGGGCAGGGAAGGGAATAGAAGTCACGGACAATGGGAGGGAGGGTGGAGGGGAGAAGAAGGCACGACAACAGGAGGGAGGGTGGAGGAGGGAGGGGGTAAGAAGGCACGACAACTGGAGGTGGGATAGAAGGCACTAAAACATGTTGTGTTGCGCGATTCTAGACCCCACACCCCAAAAGTGAAAGCGGGCGTGGCCGCTAAATGTAAGCAAAGCACGTCGTCTGCCTAATGGAGAAACTTAATTAAGGAAATAGTACACGCCCCATGTAGCAACCAAGTAAACGGGCCAGTAGCCATGGGAGGATACAAATGACGACATGGCTGTACTAAGGAGGGACTAACAAGCCTCATAATGAAGGAGAAGACAGCATTTACAAAAGACAAACACAAAAGCCAATGAAAAATAAGGGCGTGGGAGTGGGCGAAGCTTCTCTCCGTACTGAACTACCACAGCTCTTCGCGGAGCAGCCCTTGCGCGCTGACTCACGCTTGACCTAAAAATGTTGGACATGTACTCCAAAGTTTTACATGTCCTGCTAGTAAAAAACTGAATTCATTTTTCTCTACTGCAAGGCCTACCTCTCCCATAGGCTAACATTCGCTTCCTTTATTACGTTTGATAAATGATAACTTTTGATTGGGAGTAGGTAGGGATGTCAGGTTTAGGGTCTAAAAAATTGTAATTTAAAACCCTCTATAACAGTAAAGTCAGATTTTAAGTCACAATTCTGAATATGCGACTTTTTTAAAGATGGCATTTTCTTGACTTATCATTTGGTGCCTGCAGTTTGTTCCTGGGTCACATGACTAGGTGTAGTATGCAGTTAGCCTTTGTGTATTCCTCCTAAATAGTATCACAAAGGAGGGTCTCTGTGATGGTAGGTTGCGCCATCTCTGACTCGACGAGGGATGGAGCTCTCACATTCAACACTTGCCCTTCAAAGACACTGGCTCAGCTCCCACTCAAAGGCTCACACTAGCTTATTGTGTCATCAGACAGACTGGGATAGGGGCAGGGAGGCATGAAATCCCAGACCCCTGTGTAGGGGGAAACTCCGGAAGATTCTCCCACTTCAAAGCTAGCTCCAGGTATAAATATTGGAACCTCAGCCCCAACTCTTTAGTACACTCCTGGACCTGTGGTTACTGAAGAAGAAGGACCCTCGGCTGCTCGGATGCTGAAGGCCTCTCCTGCTTGCTGAGAGGAAAGACTGGACCTTAATCCTTCATGTGAGGCTGAAGTGTCTCCACGGGTCAATTGATTAACCCTCTGTTAGAGCTACAGGGACATAACAAGTTCCAGAGACCTCCCTGCCTCTGCCAAACTGACGTGCTGCCTGAACCTGCAACTGGGTGTGCAACTGGACCTGCCTGAACCCAGCTGGCCTCTGCAGGAGTGAGTTCCTTATCTCCAAGAGGGGCCTCCTAGGTCCTAGATACTTAGGGGCAGATTTACAAGAAAGTGACACATCTGTAGAGATGCGTCACTTTCCCTGCGCCAACATGCCAAATCCTTGTGTCACCGTGGATGCGCAGTATTTACAATACGGCGCACCATGGCGCAAGGATTGACAGATGCGTCAGAAATTCTGACGCATCTGTTGATGGAAAAGTCACGCATAGCTGGAGTCGTGTCGAAATCACCACGCAACTCCAGCAATGCTTAAGGGTGCCCTATGCCTAACATGCTGCGTCACTCCTTACGCCTGCTTCAAGCAGGCGCAGGGTTTTGACGTAGCATGGATGTAAAAGTGACTCAGTGAAATCTTGTAGATTTCACTGCGTCACTTTTACAGGGCTTCCTGCGACGGAACACCCACCCTGAATACATTAAACCTGACGCAGGTTTAATGTGGCGCAGGCCTTCAAAACGTGACGCATCACCCTAGATGTGTCACGTTGTAAATGGGCCGCAACTTTTACGCTGCCGCTGCGTCACAAAAGTGACGCAACGACGGTGCAAAAGTGATGCAAGGGGCTTGTAAATCTGCCCCTGTGTGTGGCATCAGTTGAACTGCTCTTTGAAGAAAAGGAGAAATTCTGAAGTTTTGGGTTCTTCCTGACCGAGAATGAGCTGCTCGCACCAAGATCTTGCTGCCCGCGCTAACCACCATCGTGAAGTTCCTGTGAAGCTAGCTCTTCACGCTACAGTGTCTACCAGTGCCGACCAGCAACGCCAGATCTGCACTTTGTGGTGCAGCATCGACATAGCATGCTAATTGCCCACGCAGATCTCTAGCAATGACTGTGTGCGACGTCCAACATGAAATCCTCGCTACCGCAACTGGCAATGCACTCCCTGTTCCTTGTGGCCTCCTCCACTGTGAAATGGATCCTTCACACTAGACTTCAGAAGGTATCTTTGTCAGCAGGACTAATTGATCCGGCCTGCACTCCATCTCAGTCGACCTGATCTTGTGACTTTCACATGGTCTTGCACAAGTAGATACCTGCGAGTGGCGCTTTGTGTTTTTAGGTGCTATACTTACCTTAAATTTTTGAAAGTGAATATCTCCCATTCTACTGATTGGGGTTTTGTTGTTACTTCATTTTTTAAATTGGTGTTGGAATTTCCATGTGTTGTGTTGTCACTTTAACTCTTTAAGTGCTGCTAAATACTTTACAAATTTACCCTAAGGTATGCCTGTCTGCTATTGTGCCAAGCTACCAGAGGTTTAAGCATAAGTTAATTTAGTGGCTTTTGTAGTTTGGCTTGACAAGGATGGTGGCAGTTGCTTGAGAAGGGCTCACATCCTCCTCAACCAACAACAACCCAATTTTTCACAGAACAGTTATCCTAGTAGTTCATTACGTGCCCCACCTTTTTTTATGGGGATCCACAGAAGTAAAGAGAATTTTGGGATTCTCTTACAGTTTAAAGTAATTTAGAGTTAATGTGGTTTGTTGATTGGTTGCCTTACTGGACCTGCCTTGGTTTGGGTACCTGCTTTAGTAATGCCTATGATAACCCAGATCTCTTGACTGGGGGTGAATGTTTGATTTGTTCTGCATTCCGTCCACCAATTGAGTGCCTATGGATGCCTGGTTGGAGACTTATGGTTCTTTCATACTTACTTTGAAGAAGATGCTTGAATGTCCTGATTTTTTAGAAATCTGCCGAGGAAACATTGATATTCAGCAAGAAGGAATGGATGTTTTGACTTTTGTACCTTGCTTTCTTCAGTTTTCAGCTGAAACTACTTAGGTTGAATTAACTCAAATGACTTTTTTTTTACAAGACTTGAAAGTAGAGATTGAGGACAAATTGGTTTATTTGCAACATCGTTCTGTACTTAGTGATTTAATACTGTTGATTGAACATCGATTACTGGGCAGTAAGACCGTCAGGGTCTATTCTTTGAATGCCTGGACCGGGCAGGGGGATACGCTGCAGCTGGAAGTGGTGAGTGATTGCAGCTGAGGAGCAGGCCTGCTGAACTGGGAAACAACCATTACAACGCAGTCATTACAACACACTACCTTTACAACGCATCTGTTACAACGCAACGGCCTTAACATCGCATGCCATTACAACGCATGTCACTACAACGCATGCCATTACAAAGCATACCATTACAACACATGCCATTAAAACGCTTTATAATGTAAGTAATAGGGATTTGTTTAGTATAATGGTGGGTATGGGTTTTGGGGTACATGGGGATAATATTTTTACCCCAAAACTATCCAACACTCACCCTACTGTTGCACTCACTGAAGTGGGAATAGTAAATTTTACCCCAACACTATCCAACACTTACTCCACTGTTGCCCCAAAAGTATAATGCATTGTAATGGTATGCGTTGTAATGGTATGGATTGTAATGGTAGTTTCTAAAAATGCGTTGTAATGGCATGCGTTGTAAAATCATGCGTTGTAATGGTCGTTGCGATGTAAAAACCGCAATGTAAAGGCATGCGTTGTAATTGTTTGCGTTGTAACATCATATATTCTGCTGAACTACTGGTGGCCCTTAATCGGTCTCCGTGTTCCTTCTCTAATCCTACAGTCATGCACCCCCATAGTACGCTGAGTAGAACTTTCCAGGACAGGCGTGTCCATCCTGTCGAGGAGTGATGAATTCCTGTCTGATATATGAGCTGGCCAGTGTGCAATCGGCTCTGCCTATACTCTCTAGACCAGACAGGGACAGAAATGAATTCCAGGCCTGGTGCTCTAAGGCTGTGGCATGGGCAGACATCCTGCTGCGCCGCACGCATCACATTGCCCCCATTCAGTGCACCATGGGTTGCGTTTAGCGCCACTTGCTGGGCGGGCACCTCAGCAGGGTGAGCAAGAGAAAGTTGAATCCAGATTGGAGCTTAGCTTCCGCCTGGACCATCAGCATTAGCGCATAATGCCCCTCCTGCCTTTAAAACAGCAGTAGGCATCACCATACCCAAGGAGCCTGGCGCGGCCCTCCTGCTGCATAATCCGTCGCTGCCTTCGAATGAGCCTCACCCCCCGGCCTGTCGGGTGTCGTAGCTCATTTGGAGGTCAGTGGGTCATCGTCTAGTGTGAATTGTCTTAGTGCTGGGTGATGTGTTGCCTTACCTCCTCTCCTTCATCTTCCCTTTCTCACTCTCAGCAGACGCGGTCAAAATGGGTCGCCTTTCCTTATGTGGAACATGCTTTGCCTTGAGATGAGCACTTGTGTGGTGTATGTACATCAGAGCCACAGTTTCATGTCTTGGACGACGCAATGTGTTGTCTTGGTTGTCTGATGTGGTTGGGTTCTCGTCTGTATAGCTTCCACCACTTCTTCTTTGCCCCAGACCACCCTGCCATGGTATCATATTTCGAATGATACTGTTAACTGTGTGTGCACGCTCACCATATTATTTTGAAACAATATTTTCAGAGCTGTAAATTGACATGAGTGACGCTAACAATGCTCCGTTCTTCAAAGAGCTGCAGTACCGCATGCACTGACCAGAGCTGCACGGCCCCCGGCTCACACGCTCTGACTCGGGAGGACATGAGATGGCAGCACTGGCCTGCCCTCGGGGTGCTTCTGTTACACAAACACTGGCGGTGGTTCAGTCATTGGCCTGCCCTCGGGGTGCTTCTGTTACACAAACACTGGCGGTGTTCAGTCATTGGCCTGTCCTCTGTGTGCTTCTGTTACACAAACACTGGCGGTGTTCAGTCACTGGCCTGTCCTCGGTGTGCTTCTGTTACACAAACACTGGCGGTGGTTCAGTCACTGGCCTGCCCTCGGGGTGCTTCTGTTACACAAACACTGGCGGTGTTCAGTCACTGGCCTGTCCTCGGTGTGCTTCTGTTACACAAACACTGGCGGTGGTTCAGTCACTGGCCTGCCCTCGGGGTGCTTCTGTTACACAAACACTGGCGGTGTTCAGTCACTGGCCTGTCCTCGGTGTGCTTCTGTTACACAAACACTGGCGGTGGTTCAGTCACTGGCCTGCCCTCGGGGTGCTTCTGTTACACAAACACTGGCGGTGTTCAGTCACTGGCCTGTCCTCGGTGTGCTTCTGTTACACAAACACTGGCGGTGGTTCAGTCATTGGCCTGCCCTCGGGGTGCTTCTGTTACACAAACACTGGCGGTGGTTCAGTCACTGGCCTGCCCTCGGTGTGCTTCTGTTACACAAACACTGGTGGTGTTCAGTCACTGGCCTGCCCTCGGGGTGCTTCTGTTACACAAACACTGGCGGTGTTCAGTCACTGGCCTGTCCTCGGTGTGCTTCTGTTACACAAACACTGGCGGTGGTTCAGTCATTGGCCTGCCCTCGGGGTGCTTCTGTTACACAAACACTGGCGGTGTTCAGTCATTGGCCTGTCCTCTGTGTGCTTCTGTTACACAAACACTGGCGGTGTTCAGTCATTGGCCTGTCCTCGGTGTGCTTCTGTTACACAAACACTGACGGTGGTTCAGTCATTGGCCTGTCCTCGGTGTGCTTCTGTTACACAAACACTGGCGGTGGTTCAGTCATTGGCCTGCCCTCGGGGTGCTTCTGTTACACAAACACTGGCGGTGGTTCAGTCATTGGCCTGTCCTCTGTGTGCTTCTGTTACACAAACACTGGCGGTGTTCAGTCACTGGCCTGTCCTCTGTGTGCTTCTGTTACACAAACACTGGCGGTGGTTCAGTCATTGGCCTGCCCTCGGGGTGCTTCTGTTACACAAACACTGGCGGTGGTTCAGTCACTGGCCTGTCCTCGGTGTGCTTCTGTTACACAAACACTGGCAGTGGTTCAGTCATTGGCCTGCCCTCGGTGTGCTTCTGTTACACAAACACTGGCGGTGTTCAGTCACTGGCCTGCCCTCGGTGTGCTTCTGTTACACAAACACTGGCGGTGGTTCAGTCATTGGCCTGCCCTCGGGGTGCTTCTGTTACACAAACACTGGCGGTGTTCAGTCACTGGCCTGTCCTCGGTGTGCTTCTGTTACACAAACACTGGCGGTGGTTCAGTCACTGGCCTGCCCTCGGTGTGCTTCTGTTACACAAACACTGGCAGTGGTTCAGTCATTGGCCTGCCCTCGGGGTGCTTCTGTTACACAAACACTGGCGGTGGTTCAGTCACTGGCCTGTCCTCGGTGTGCTTCTGTTACACAAACACTGGCGGTGGTTCAGTCATTGGCCTGCCCTCGGTGTGCTTCTGTTACACAAACACTGGCAGTGTTCAGTCACTGGCCTGCCCTCGGTGTGCTTCTGTTACACAAACACTGGCGGTGGTTCAGTCATTGGCCTGTCCTCGGTGTGCTTCTGTTACACAAACACTGGCGGTGTTCAGTCATTGGCCTGTCCTCGGTGTGCTTCTGTTACACAAACACTGGCGGTGTTCAGTCACTGGCCTGTCCTCTGTGTGCTTCTGTTACACAAACACTGGCGGTGGTTCAGTCATTGGCCTGCCCTCGGGGTGCTTCTGTTACACAAACACTGGCGGTGGTTCAGTCACTGGCCTGTCCTCGGTGTGCTTCTGTTACACAAACACTGGCGGTGGTTCAGTCATTGGCCTGCCCTCGGTGTGCTTCTGTTACACAAACACTGGCGGTGTTCAGTCACTGGCCTGCCCTCGGTGTGCTTCTGTTACACAAACACTGGCGGTGGTTCAGTCATTGGCCTGTCCTCGGTGTGCTTCTGTTACACAAACACTGGCGGTGGTTCAGTCATTGGCCTGCCCTCGGGGTGCTTCTGTTACACAAACACTGGCGGTGGTTCAGTCATTGGCCTGTCCTCTGTGTGCTTCTGTTACACAAACACTGGCGGTGTTCAGTCACTGGCCTGTCCTCTGTGTGCTTCTGTTACACAAACACTGGCGGTGGTTCAGTCATTGGCCTGCCCTCGGGGTGCTTCTGTTACACAAACACTGGCGGTGGTTCAGTCACTGGCCTGTCCTCGGTGTGCTTCTGTTACACAAACACTGGCGGTGGTTCAGTCATTGGCCTGCCCTCGGTGTGCTTCTGTTACACAAACACTGGCGGTGTTCAGTCACTGGCCTGCCCTCGGTGTGCTTCTGTTACACAAACACTGGCGGTGGTTCAGTCATTGGCCTGTCCTCGGTGTGCTTCTGTTACACAAACACTGGCGGTGGTTCAGTCATTGGCCTGCCCTCGGGGTGCTTCTGTTACACAAACACTGGCGGTGGTTCAGTCATTGGCCTGTCCTCTGTGTGCTTCTGTTACACAAACACTGGCGGTGTTCAGTCACTGGCCTGTCCTCTGTGTGCTTCTGTTACACAAACACTGGCGGTGGTTCAGTCATTGGCCTGCCCTCGGGGTGCTTCTGTTACACAAACACTGGCGGTGGTTCAGTCACTGGCCTGTCCTCGGTGTGCTTCTGTTACACAAACACTGGCGGTGGTTCAGTCATTGGCCTGCCCTCGGTGTGCTTCTGTTACACAAACACTGGCGGTGTTCAGTCACTGGCCTGCCCTCGGTGTGCTTCTGTTACACAAACACTGGCGGTGGTTCAGTCATTGGCCTGCCCTCGGGGTGCTTCTGTTACACAAACACTGGCGGTGTTCAGTCACTGGCCTGTCCTCGGTGTGCTTCTGTTACACAAACACTGGCGGTGGTTCAGTCACTGGCCTGCCCTCGGTGTGCTTCTGTTACACAAACACTGGCGGTGGTTCAGTCATTGGCCTGCCCTCGGGGTGCTTCTGTTACACAAACACTGGCGGTGGTTCAGTCACTGGCCTGTCCTCGGTGTGCTTCTGTTACACAAACACTGGCGGTGGTTCAGTCATTGGCCTGCCCTCGGTGTGCTTCTGTTACACAAACACTGGCAGTGTTCAGTCACTGGCCTGCCCTCGGTGTGCTTCTGTTACACAAACACTGGCGGTGGTTCAGTCATTGGCCTGTCCTCGGTGTGCTTCTGTTACACAAACACTGGCGGTGTTCAGTCATTGGCCTGTCCTCGGTGTGCTTCTGTTACACAAACACTGGCGGTGTTCAGTCACTGGCCTGTCCTCTGTGTGCTTCTGTTACACAAACACTGGCGGTGGTTCAGTCATTGGCCTGCCCTCGGGGTGCTTCTGTTACACAAACACTGGCGGTGGTTCAGTCACTGGCCTGTCCTCGGTGTGCTTCTGTTACACAAACACTGGCGGTGGTTCAGTCATTGGCCTGCCCTCGGTGTGCTTCTGTTACACAAACACTGGCGGTGTTCAGTCACTGGCCTGCCCTCGGTGTGCTTCTGTTACACAAACACTGGCGGTGGTTCAGTCATTGGCCTGCCCTCGGGGTGCTTCTGTTACACAAACACTGGCGGTGTTCAGTCACTGGCCTGTCCTCGGTGTGCTTCTGTTACACAAACACTGGCGGTGTTCAGTCACTGGCCTGCCCTCGGTGTGCTTCTGTTACACAAACACTGGCGGTGGTTCAGTCATTGGCCTGCCCTCGGGGTGCTTCTGTTACACAAACACTGGCGGTGTTCAGTCATTGGCCTGTCCTCGGTGTGCTTCTGTTACACAAACACTGGCGGTGTTCAGTCACTGGCCTGCCCTCGGTCTGCTTCTGTTACACAAACACTGGCGGTGGTTCAGTCATTGGCCTGTCCTCTGTGTGCTTCTGTTACACAAACACTGGCGGTGGTTCAGTCACTGGCCTGCCCTCGGTGTGCTTCTGTTACACAAACACTGGCGGTGTTCAGTCACTGGCCTGCCCTCGGTGTGCTTCTGTTACACAAACACTGGCGGTGTTCAGTCACTGGCCTGCCCTCGGTGTGCTTCTGTTACACAAACACTGGCGGTGGTTCAGTCATTGGCCTGCCCTCGGGGTGCTTCTGTTACACAAACACTGGCGGTGGTTCAGTCACTGGCCTGTCCTCGGTGTGCTTCTGTTACACAAACACTGGCGGTGTTCAGTCACTGGCCTGTCCTCGGTGTGCTTCGGTTACACAAACACTGGCGGTGTTCAGTCACTGGCCTGCCCTCGGTGTGCTTCTGTTACACAAACACTGGCGGTGGTTCAGTCATTGGCCTGCCCTCGGGGTGCTTCTGTTACACAAACACTGGCGGTGTTCAGTCATTGGCCTGTCCTCGGTGTGCTTCTGTTACACAAACACTGGCGGTGTTCAGTCACTGGCCTGCCCTCGGTCTGCTTCTGTTACACAAACACTGGCGGTGGTTCAGTCATTGGCCTGTCCTCTGTGTGCTTCTGTTACACAAACACTGGCGGTGGTTCAGTCACTGGCCTGCCCTCGGTGTGCTTCTGTTACACAAACACTGGCGGTGTTCAGTCACTGGCCTGCCCTCGGTGTGCTTCTGTTACACAAACACTGGCGGTGGTTCAATCACTGGCCTGTCCTCTGTGTGCTTCTGTTACACAAACACTGACGGTGGTTCAGTCATTGGCCTGCCCTCGGTGTGCTTCTGTTACACAAACACTTGCGGTGGTTCAGTCATTGGCCTGCCCTCGGGGTGCTTCTGTTACACAAACACTGGCGGTGTTCAGTCATTGGCCTGCCCTCGGTGTGCTTCTGTTACACAAACACTGACGGTGGTTCAGTCATTGGCCTGCCCTCGGGGTGCTTCTGTTACACAAACACTGGCGGTGTTCAGTCATTGGCCTGCCCTCGGTGTGCTTCTGTTACACAAACACTGGCGGTGTTCAGTTACTGGCCTGCCCTCGGTGTGCTTCTGTTACACAAACACTGGCGGTGTTCAGTCACTGGCCTGTCCTCGGTGTGCTTCTGTTACACAAACACTGGCGGTGGTTCAGTCACTGGCCTGCCCTCGGTGTGCTTCTGTTACACAAACACTGGCGGTGTTCAGTCATTGGCCTGCCCTCGGTGTGCTTCTGTTACACAAACACTGGCGGTGGTTCAGTCACTGGCCTGTCCTCGGTGTGCTTCTGTTACACAAACACTGGCGGTGGTTCAGTCACTGGCCTGCCCTCGGTGTGCTTCTGTTACACAAACACTGGCGGTGTTCAGTCATTGGCCTGTCCTCGGTGTGCTTCTGTTACACAAACACTGGCGGTGGTTCAGTCACTGGCCTGTCCTCGGTGTGCTTCTGTTACACAAACACTGGCGGTGGTTCAGTCATTGGCCTGTCCTCGGTGTGCTTCTGTTACACAAACACTGGCGGTGGTTCAGTCACTGGCCTGCCCTCGGTGTGCTTCTGTTACACAAACACTGGCGGTGGTTCAGTCACTGGCCTGTCCTCGGTGTGCTTCTGTTACACAAACACTGGCGGTGTTCAGTCATTGGCCTGTCCTCGGTGTGCTTCTGTTACACAAACACTGGCGGTGGTTCAGTCATTGGCCTTGTCTCTGTGTGCTTCTGTTACACAAACACTGGCGGTGTTCAGTCATTGGCCTGCCCTCGGTGTGCTTCTGTTACACAAACTCTGGCGGTGTTCAGTCATTGGCCTGCCCTCGGTGTGCTTCTGTTACACAAACACTGGCGGTGTGCAGTCATTGGCCTGCCCTCTGTTACACAAACA